>NC_142070.1:66222500-66400000 GCF_059756535.1 Pantherophis guttatus | reverse complement strand
CCAGGAAAACCCCCATGTTGCAGACAAAATCTGTCTGGGGTAAGTGCTGCCCCATCCAAGAAGACAAATTCCTGGATCTTGAAGCCCCGTGCACCCAAAGCCATTTGGTCTTGCCAAAGTTCAGTCGAAGCCTGTTGTCCTCCATTCAGGCCCCCGTAGCCTCCAGACACCACAAGAGGTCAGCAACTTGGGTCATAGTTGGGAGTATAGAGTTGGGTATAATCAACATACTACAGCTACCTCAACCGTTATGATCTCAGTCAGTGGCTTCATGTAGATGTTAAAAAGGAGGGGAGAGAGAACTGTGGAATGCCACAAGATAGCAGCCGAGGGTTGGACCTCTCATTCCCTATTGAGAAGGGCCTTGGAGAAAGAAGCTGAAACAGTACAAAACTGTGCCACCCAGCCATTGCCATAGCCAGTCCCAAAGGAAATCATAGTCAATGGTATCAAAAGCCACTGAGAAATCAAGGAGGATGGATCTCACCAAAGATCATCAACAAATGCGACCAATGCCATATCCAGCTCTCCTTTATTATGCAGCACGAGCCTGTGGATCAATCCATGTCTGGTAAGAGTGTTTATAAAAAGGAAAAGAAAGCAAATATGAAACTAGAACAATGTTGATACTTTATGCTGAATAATATTTTACTTCTTTTAGAACTCTGATATTGTTTTGGTTTGACATTATACCTACCACACTGTGATATGCTTGTTATGAGCATAATAATAATGGGGATTCACTGACAGGAAAAAGAAAATACATTAACATATTTTAAATAAAACAGAAAAACAACTGAATTATCAAAGATCGGCAAAGCAAATATTTAAAAGTAAAACCATATTTACCTATGTTTTTAAGTCATGCAGCTGAATTTAATGTTTCACTAGCTTTAATAAAGATTGTAATTTTGTGTCATTTTCACAATGTGTTTTGCTATATAAAAAAGACATGGCAGAATTCCAGTTTTGTTCAAGGAAAAATGATTGGGCTTATGATATTTATTTAAGGATAAAGATACCGTCCAATTTTTTAAAAATTCCTCTTAAGTCCTCCTTTTACTGATTTTTGAGGCTGAATGATGAATCACAAACGCAAAAAAGGCTGTCATACGACTTCCTGAAAAAATACTTCCCTTTGCTTTAAGAGAAAGTATCCCAAGAAAATCAGTAGGCTTGATTTCATATTCCTGTGGTTTTAGATAGTCTTCTGCATTTTACAGTTTTTGCTATCTTGAATTAATCTTTCAGATTTTGGCATTCATCTTGTTTCCCTGCCATTTGAAAGAAATTAAAGGTGAAGGGTTCAGTACAGGCAGTTCTATTTTTATTGTGTATCAGCTCCTGGACTGTCAGAATATTAAGAAAAGCCAAATGTTATTTTGGGCCAGTCATTTCTAAATAATATGTTTGCAGTATAAAATAGACATTACAGCGAGAGGTTAAAGACCATAGTGTCATCAAAGGTCCAGATAACTGAATGCTATTATTCATAAACATACTAGAAATTACAATTTACACTGTTACCATAAAAGGCTTTTACTAAGTAAAAAGATAATATCTATCTATTTATATTATATACTAAACATAATCAGAAATAATTTTAAGAGAATTAGAGTTAATATAATAGACTCTTTTTTTTTTTGAATAGCAATAACTGTAGGAAAGAAACCAAGCTTCAGCAAATTTTGAGAAATCCAGATAATTGCTAATATTTCAATCTTTTCCGATAACTGAGCTGTCCAGCTATAGACAGATGTGAATCGCAGCAAGTACTACCAGATTTCAGTAGTAGTTGATGGATTACACTGACAAAAGCAGAATTTTTTACCATCCTGAAAACACATACGGTTTTTTTCGGATTATAAAACCCACCGGAGTATAAGACGCACCTTAGTTTTTTGAGAGGAAAATAAGAAAAAGGCTGATTGGCAGATGGATTGGCCACCCAGAATACCCCCTATCAGCTGTTCCCAGAGGTGAATTTTAGCAACAGGTTCCTTGGTTGTGAGCTCTATGCCTTGCTTTTCTTTGCTTTTTTTTCTGCCTCTAAAACTTCTGAAACTCCGTTTCAGAAAAAACTTTCTTTTCTGCCTCTGAAAGCCTCGAAACAGAGCTTCAGAAAAAAAGCCTCTGAAGCTCTGTTTGTGGGCTTCTTTTCTGAAGCTTTGTTTCTGGTGCTTTTTTCAGCCTCTGAAACCTCCATTTGAGAAGCTGGACGGGGCTACATTTGGAGTATAAAACGCACCCAGATTTTCACCCTTTTTTATGGGGGGGAAAAAGATGCATCTTATACTCCGAAAAATGCGGTATATAACTGCTAATTTTTCCTCTACAGGTTTGGCTCAGGTATCACATTACACTCATATAGGTAGGCGATACCTAGCATTTTTATTGCCAATTGTTTTATAAAATAAAGATTTTAATCAGTGGTGGGTTCCAACCCGCTTTACTACTGGTTCTCTTTGTGCACGTGCTTCGCTCGCATGCGCGCCAAACTTGCACTCCGCATAAGCGCATTAGGAATCTGCCCAGCTGAGGTGCAGCAATCCACTCTGCCGCACCTATCAGTTGGGCTAAAAAAAGAAGAAATAAGGTAAGAATAACGCGGGGGTGGGCGGGAGGGCCCAGCTCCCAGACAAAGAGAACCGGTTTGGTGACGTCATATCGTCACCGCTACCGGCTCAGCCGAACTGGGCCAAACCGGGAGGAACCCACCACTGATTTTAATCCACTTTGAAGCTGTAGCTTTGGCTATTGTTAGACAGATTACCCATGTTTTAAAAACCTTTTAATCTGCACTAGCATTGTATTCCTATAGTTTATTCAATTTTTATACCACTCTGTCTTATTTCTTACAAACTCATCATGTTCCTTAACTAGTAACCTAAAATGTAAAAACTATTTTCCATACATTACCTGTTGTATCCAATACTGATTTCCCAGCTGGCCTCTTCTGTCCCAAAATCACTTGCATGCACTTGAATGAAAAGTGATGCTCATTTCTGTAGTCTGTAGATGGGATGTCAAGATTCTGGTAGGCCAGTATCCCTATATCCTCAGGCCTACTTTTTGAAGCCTCCCGAGAACTGGATCTCAAGAAATAATGGTGGTTGGAGGCCTTGGCCACCTTTTAAATGCCTGTATTAGGAGCTGTTTTCTTAGTGCTGTTGGACTAACGTCATGGAAAAATTATCAACACTTTGGGCTTGTACGCAAAGCTCACGATCCTCAAAAATTCCTGGGCTAATGCTGTTCCTTCTGCATCTTCCTCACCAATGCTTCTGCTGTCCTCTGATTTCTGCAGAATTTCAGTTCTTCCTTCATTTCTCAGCTCTCTTTCTCCCAACACTGCCATTGTTGAATCATTAGTTGTTAGGGCTATCTCATTTGAATGTCCAATGCAAGGGCCCTTAAAGAAAAGGTGCAGACTTTCCTCCTGTAATTAATTCCAAACAACAGCGTGATACACCTTGAATAGCAGAGTTTCTACATATGCAGTAGTCCTTTTGATTACTGATAAAACAAAATACAACTGTGCATTCATTTGGCGTAAAATGAGAAGGTAAGAATAAATATTCTTAGAATGTATTATTTGTTGTTTGTTTGTTTGTTTGTTTGTTTTTAAAAAATACAGCACTGCCCAGATGGCAAAAACATCCCTGAGTAATATGTGAAGCAAAAAAAAAAACAAACCAAAACTAAAACAAATAAAAGCTCTATACAGCTTCATGGCATCCTGGTGCAGTCCTCTCTCCTATATCTGCAAACTATTTTGCTGGGCTCTACCCTCATCCCACCCTAGTGCCTGTGGACAGAGTCTACTCTTCAAGGCCTTCTGGAAGGCAAGGTAGACAAGGTAGACAGTGCCTGGGTGTCTTAGTTCTTGAGGTCAAAGATCTGAGGATTCCATTCTTCCTGAATTATTTCTTGTTCGGTTTACTATTGTAAAGACAATACTGATTCTTGTATCTCTTTCTCCTCCTCCTCCTCCTCCTCCTCCTCCTCCTCCTCCTCCTCCTCCTCCTCCTCCTCCTCCTCCTCCTTCTTCTTCTTCTCCTTCTCCTTCTCCTTCTCCTTCTCCTTCTCCTTCTTCCATAGACCTTGCCTTGCCATTTAAATCATATGTCTATGAGGTCAGGAATCTCCTGTTTTTTTACTGATTTTCTGTGATGAATCCACATAGACGTACATGTTATAAGGAAAATATAATTTATCTTCAGAGTGGAAAAAATAGGAGTTTGATTTTTTAAAGGAATGATATGAGTCACAGACACATATCCAAAAGTTGTCATCCATTTCATGCCTGCAATTTGACCAAACCCCACAATCTGAAGGCTTTTGGCATGCTGGGGGACATGGAGTCTGTGGATATTCTGTTGGCCATCCCTACTTTAAATGAAGGAACAAACTAAAGAGAAGCCAAAATTACAACCAAATTCCAGATGCAAAACAAGTCTAGACTTTTAAAAGAACACTTACGAATGCAACATGATGTTAGATTCTGATGAGAGCTACCTGAATCTCTAGGACATGAGCAAGTAGAATGTCCAGAAATAATGCAAGAAATATAGATCACATGGAACTCAATACAATTTATTAGGAATGTGCATGTTGGTGCCTCTTGAAAAGAGAAATACCATAAATACATATAATCCTTCACTTACGACCACAATTGAGCCCAAAATGTATGTTGCTTAGAAAGACATTTGTTAAGTGAATTTTGCCACATTTTATGACCTTTCTTGCCATAGTTGTTAAATGAATCACTGCAGTTAGTAACACAATTGTTAAGTGAATCTGGCTTCCCCCCTGTCTTTGTTTGTCAGAAGGTTGCAAAAGATGACCACATGATCCCAGGACACTACAATTGTCATAAATATGAACCAATTGCCAAGCATCAAAATTTTGATCAGCTGACCATAGGGATAATGCAACAGTTCTAAGTATGAAAAATGGTCATAAGTGAATGAATTGTATCAATAGCACTTAGCAGTTAAACTTCACAGTGCTTTACAGCCCTCTCTAAGTGGTTTTACAGAGTCAGCATATTGACCCCAACAATCTGGGTCCTCATTTTACTGACCTCGGAAGGAGGAAAGGCTGAGTCAACCTTGAGCTGGTGAGATTCGAACTGCCAAATGGCAGACAGTCAGCAGCCAGCAGTCAGCAGAAGTAGCCTGCAGTAGTGCATTCTAACCACTGCGCCACCATGGTTCTTAAAGTCAAGGACTACCTGTACATAAATGTTTCAAAGCAGATTTGTGGGCAGGCATGTCAGATTAAGATTTAGGAAGGGGGAGTTAATGTCAGCAAGAAGAAAAAGGATTGATATTTATGAACAAAGCATCCAGGCTGATAAATGCTGAAAACTAACAACAAAGCTGTAGGAGCAAAAGCTTTTATTTCAAAGAAATGGATCAATAAACCAATAACCCTCACAATAGCAATAGCTGTTAAAAGGTATTGGATCTAAGCACTCTAAGGCATCCTTAGTTTCTTCTGTGAAGGGCGCTTTTCTTTTGCATGTTTTGTATTTTAACTCTGGGGAGGGAAATTTGTTTTTCTTGGTGTTGGTTTTGGACTGATCGTGTCTAAGCAATTAATAATAAACCAAGCAGCAGTGTCACTGAGCAATAAGGTTAAGAAGCTGCTTTATGCCATATATTTGTTTTCCAACTTCTAAGAAATAACACTGTTCATGATTGTTTGCTACCTCTGTAGAAAAGGTATCTCCTACACAGTGTTTTTGTTTTCTAGCTGTAATTAAAGGTCATCTTTTCTGCATCTTTTCACACAAGTAAAAATAGAATAAAGTCAACACGAGGCAAAAAAAAGGGGGGGGAGAATTGTCTTCTAGTCTCCAGTCTGTTTTGTGTGCATTGATCCAAAATATCAAGATACATCTTATACTGGATAACCATTTTTAGAAAACATAAAACAACACATAAAAAGCATTCTTATGTATAACTTTCATGCATGTAGTCTACAAATTATTAGTTTTTTTAAATTCTGTGGCAGATATACGGACATTATCCACTGATGCTGAACACACTTTGAAATTGTAAAATGGTCCTTTGTTTTAGGAAAGTGATAAAGCAGGCACTACAATTAAAAGCAACCACATTTTATGAAATTTCAAAAATTCTTACATGAATTTTGAAGGTTGAAGTTCTCCTTCATGGTCTTTAAAATTCTGAATAAGTATCTAGTTACTTCAGCAGAGGGTAGGATGTAGGAGCAGAAATAGAAAAAGAAGGAATAATGGGAGACAAAATAATTCACACAGCTAATATTAATGAAGATTTCTTAAAAATTAGAGAGGAAATTGTGATTCAGTTTTTAAACAATTGTTTGACCCCAGAATTATATTACTCAAAATTGCCCTACTTCCAATAGAAAGCCATTTCAAAGGCTGACAAGCTTAATTAAGGCTACTTTTTAATATACAGCATATAAACACCACTCTAGAAATATATAATCACATTTTTCAACATAAATTCAAATATAATATATCCATAGTTCTTCATAAAATTAGAAATCTACATTTAGGGATTTGGCTTACTGACATATTAATATTTTTTATTAATTTGCTTCCAAGAAACTGGATCACCAAAAAATTAATATGTAAAGACTGACCAGAAGACATGTCCATAACATATGCACTACGGTTCTTTCAGCTTTATTACATTTCCATTAGCGAAAAGACGACAGTTAACTTTTTAAAAATATTTCCTCAAAGGGCCAAATAATGCTAAAAATTATTTTGCAGTTGAACTAATCAAGTTTTTAAATTATATAAAATAATTCTAACATTCCTTAAAACCTGAAACCCTTGTTTCATCAATACTTGGTGGAGGGATAGCGTCATGGCCTCATTGGAGTCTGGATCCGAGGAGGACAAGATGGAGCTAAGGCTGATGGAGGAAAGACTGGAGGAGCAGGACGAGGCAGTCCCGGGTCACTTGGGCCTGGGAAGGGTCGCCAGCGAAGGAGAGATGGCACAGGATAACCAAGTGAGGGGGGAGGAGAGGACAAGCAGTGGAGCAGAGCAGCAACAGCACTACGCTTATGAGCTATTACCTTCCCCCTGATCCCTGAGCATGGAGAATGAAGAGGAGGCAGGATTGGTGCAGGGTGACCTGATGACTTGGGAGGAGGGCCCCTCTTCACAAGGTTCACTGGGGAATGAGATTTAAAGAGGTGCCATTGGTAGAGGTGCTTGTCGGGAACAAGCATTGCCTTTTTCCGGTCTCACGTACTGTTACCGATGTCTGGATACTTTGCTGTGCCTTGCCCTGCTTGCCTTGCTTGCCTGGCCTGGCTATGTGGGAGGTTACAGAATCACAATTCTTCTTCGGGTTGTGCTGCAGTCCCAGTGAATTCTTCCTGTGATGAGGACTCCCTGGAACCAAATTCCTTGAACTTGCTGTGGTCTGCCAGCAGCCTGCAGAGCTGGCAGTGAGGTAGGACAGTGAGGAGGCTGGGGAGGAACATGGGCCAGTCCTGGAGTCTGGGGAAAGCTCGGATGAGGGCTCTGCATCAGAGGCAGAGATAGGGTCAGGGCCATCTGGAGTTATGCACGGACTCCGGAGCCTCCAGAGTCGGACATAAGAGAGGCAGAGGAACAGGAGGAGCCTGTTCCTAGTGCACACATGTGCAGAGCTGCCAGAAGGCAAGAACAGTCAAAACAAAAGGGACAACTTGGGAGTAAGGCCTAGAGATGATTGGCCCCTCCCATAAGGCTTAAAAGAGGAGCAAAGGCACTTGGGCCCTTTGCAGGAAAGCAATATTGTTAATTCTGTTCCCAGTCGGCATCTCTGTTTGATTCTGAGCCAAGTAGGTCTTTGGTAGCATGTCAAGGGAGATAAAGGTTGGTAATTATCCTGAAGGACTTCTCCCGAAGGACTTTTTGCATCTAATTGGGACTCAGCTGTGAATGAACGTAATTCATAGCTGTTGCAATAAAAGAGGTTTTTGGGACTACTCATGTGTTTTAATGACTCAGGAAGCCTAGGTCACAACAGAACTGTGGCTGCTCTCAGAACTGTGCTGCTCCTCTGGGCTAATAGCAGCCAGGAACTATTGGAGCTGTGTGTTTAGAGTTTTGCTCCTGGACTTGCAGTGAATGGTGGGACTTTTGGGGAAAAGCTGGAGCAATAAAGGAAAATTAAGCCTTCATTCCAGCTGTGTTGCTTCCATGCCCAGCCCCGCGTCATCACAGATAGTGCCTTTGAGTCAGTGTTGATTTGAGGCGATTGCCTGCACAAGTGTCTGCAGTTTTCTTGGCAAGATTTCAGTGGTTGTTTGCCTCTGCCTGCTTCCTAGGACTGAGAGCAAGTGATGGATCCAAGTTCGCTCAGATGATTTCGTGCATACTAAAGTCTCTTGGTTTCAGTCTGCTATCCTAAACTACATCAAACTGGTCCACTTCAGCAATGTACGGTACTCCAATTCTCTGTTCCAAATTTCTTCTGTATCAATTTTGCATTTCTCTAACAAAATAAACTGTTGAATTAATCCATACGAAATGTTCTCCAATATATTCAGTGTCTCTAGAGTTTCAGAAGCAACAAGAGCTTTGGGACCAAAAGAGCAAACAGTGCAAATATAATACTTGCATACTTTTTGCTGCTCAGAGATTGGAGAATTCATGATGCACTGGGCTGTCTGGATGTGTGCTAGAGATAGAAAAAATAGTTAAATAGCATCCCTCATTATAGTAGTGACAGCTTCCCCCTCCTTTTTCTCACCAAAATGGAATAACGCTGTGCTTGAATTAATGTTGCAATGATGATTTCTCAATATACTTTTAAAATGAGCAAATGGGAAAAAGAAAAGGACACATGACTTGCCATATATGTGAAAAAAAATTACTTCAAACTAAGAATAGTTTGAGACCAATTATTATTTCTAATCAAAACTTTCCTTTTAAATACTATTGGTATTACTAATAGAATTTTAAGACCTTAATATAAAGTGGCCTTAATTTGTATATCAGCATGGTATAGGTAAGCCATATCTTGTTTTTAGACAAGATAAAATTGAATTTTTATTTTGATGGTGGTGAAAGTCTTTGATCTATTTCTCAAACTTTCTCTCTTTATTGGGTTATTATTAAGATAAAATGGCAAAGAACGGGAGACCTTATAAAATTTCTTCTGTCATGAAAAGACTATCAAAATAATGTAATCATCTATCATAACATGAAAATAGAAATTTTATGTTATGTCCATTGGATTATAGTCAAAAGCAATTGAATTACTGAACAATAGTGTCCACTAAAAAAAAAAGCAATAAATAATTTATTTCCAAATAGGACTGCAATTTATAAAAAAATATCAACTAGAACTGTAGTGAAAGTTCTTTTAAGCATCCAAAGAATGATTATAAGGTAGCTTTCAATAAGGTAATGATAAATGAAACTCATAGTAAAATAGAAGTGGAATGTTTGAGGATTCAGTATGAATTATCTGAATGGGGATTGTTATAAAAGGTTAGAAGGGTCATCAACAGGGGTGGACTGTTGGGGGTTCGCAGGGGTTCAGGAGAACCTCTAGCTAAGATTCTGTGCAGTTCGGAGAACCCCCCAAATCCCACTCCTGGCTGGCCCCTCCCACCCCAACCCGCCCCTCCCAGGAGTCCCCATGTGGCCCATTTTGGATGCAGGTAAGTGCAGGCCGCGTGTGGAGGCTCAAGGAGGGAGAAAAATGGGACAACCAGAGGTTTGGGAAGGCTGGAAACGGGCCCGTTTCTGGCCGCCAGAAGGCCTCCAGAGCCTGGGGAGGCCATTTTCACCCTTTTGGAGACTCAAGGAAAGCTTCCAGAGCCTGGGGAGGCAAAAACATTCCCCCTGCATTGATGCAGGAGGCTGACTAGGCCACGCCCACCTAACAATGGGGCAGAGAACCCCTTGCTAAAATTTTTGAAGCCCACCCCTGGTCATCAGCATGTTTTCAAGGATATTCTTCAACAACTGAGAAATGGTAGATGACTGCTCATCTACATACACATGATATGTATCTTAAGTAATCATTGACAAAGCATTTGATAATTACTTTTGCTCCTGATCTGTAAAGGACAAAAATTGCTGTATACTTCGAAATAAGATGTTCACCACTTGCTTCCTGAGGTAACCATTTCAAGAAGACAATGAAATACTCTGATAAAGAACATTGTAAACATTAGTAAAAGATGAAACTTGTTACCAGAGTAGAAGAGAAAAAGCACTTTAGAAAACAACAAAGAACATTTTGCATTTCCAGGATTAAACAGTGTGGTAGAATATGTTTCAAAAGAGTATTCCCATGCTTTCTGGTTTTGATAGTGGCCATTGTAACTGCAGCCAATTGGAACTAAGTGCCTTAGCTTGAAGATGAGGAAAACCAATTTAGATTTTTGTACATCCATCTCAGTAGATTGCCAGGATAGGACAATATTTATTTGAGCTCCAATATTTCAAAACACAGATTATAATTTATTTTACTCTATAAAATCTCATTCTTGTGCCAGTATGGTAAGATTACACTTTTAGTAAAATGGATGTATTATTTCCAGCCCTGTACTATGTTAAATAATTATGTACTTTATCTCTCAGGTTATTCTCAGCATGCCATCAACAAGTGTGTAAATTATATTCCACTGCACATAATAAATAACGTTTTGCTTATGACTTGCCAAGATCTTTTTGCTTAGCCCTTTGAGTAAAGCTCTGACATAACCATTAAGAATGAATAACTTTTTTCTAAGATGCAAAGTGGGAATTAAAACATTTCAGATATAAGGTTGAAACTGGCTAAATCAATTTTTAGTTCATCAGTAAAGTGATTTTTAAGATTTTACATACATTTTTGATTTATTTTGTATGGTTGCCTACATTAACATTCATACACAGCTAAGAGAAGCTCAAGAGTGCCTTTTAGTATTTTATGCGTTGTGCATAAAATGTGCATAATGTGTATGAAAATTTATGTATATTGCTAACATATGTTTGATTACAGTTCTATATAATCATTTATTGTGTAGATTTAAAGCCTGCTTTTTTTAAAATAGAGCTTGACTGTCCTATATTTTGAATCAACAATCTTGCACTTACTTATCAAGAAATGTCATAAAATTGTTGTCACTGCTGGCTTATATTATTGAACTGGAAATAAAACAGTTTTCAACCAAAGTAGTATTATTTTTCACTTTTAAAAAGTATCATGCTTGCTAATTCCCACTGTTATTTTCTTGACATGTATTTGAACTCAATATCAACTTGAAAAACAAGAATATCTTATATGATTTTCAATTCTGAAAACAGCCCTAGACATGTTTGGATCATAAACCAACTGTCCTAAATGAAGATAGTGGTATAAACTAGGACAATGTAAAGAGGGATGAATCGAAACAAAAAATAGGCAATCCTCTGAGAAAAATCTCAAGTTTTAAATGCAAGAAAAAATACAAGTTTTAAAATGGTAAAACTTACCATTTTAACTCTATTCTATCCTGGATATAGAGCCAGTTTGGTGTAGCAGTTAAAGCATCAATTGATCATCAGATCATGAGTTCTAGTCCTAACTTGGGCATGAAACCAGCTGGGTGGTCTTAGGCCATCTTGCTATCTCAGGTCTAGCAAGGATTCAATGGCAAACCACTTCTAAAACATTTTGTCAAGAAAACTGCAGGGAATTTTCTAAGCAATCTCAGAGAGAAGAAAAAAAAAAACCCAATCCTTGATCCAGGCATTGGAGGGAAAGACTCATTCTCCAAAACCCAGACAATGAGAGTAAGCCTATGTAGAGACATTTGTGGTCCATTTAGACCTCTGATTGTTCTTTGAATAGCATTCCTTCATGTTGTGCAATATAACACATTAAATGTTCCTTATGAGACACAAAAAACTGCAATATTGCAGACTGGCTTAAAGTATGAAGATATCCCTGAGTTTCTCTCAGCTGTGTCTGAATATGAATGTAAACAGACCATAGAAAATGTCAGATTCCCACTGGATTCACTGAATAAATTATGTGGTAGTACAACGATACTGAGGTATATGTAGTATCTCTTAAGCAGACAAAGAAAGTAGTCCTTAAACAGGTAAAATGGAATAGAAATAAGTATCTCGTTGGATAATAAATTAATAATTATAGTTGTTTTAATTTTTGTAATTTTCATATGTTTTATAATTATAATTGTCAAATGTTTGTGTGTTTTATCTTCCTGTAAGCCCCTCAGAGTTGCCTTGAACCATGAGATGAGCAACAAATAAATTTGATTAAATAAATAATTAAATAAATAAATAGTGACATTGTTTTTCTGGAATCTAGAATATTATGATCCAAAAGCAGATGGGTTTTAATGCAGTGATGATAGATTTATTGTTATTATTCCTATGTAACCTTTATGGTACCCCAACAAAGCTGATACCATATCACTAATAATGAACATGAAATTAAAGAGGAATTATCCATTCATGTTTCATACAGTGAAGAGTCATTGAAACATTTGAGAACAGTTAAAATAAATTAGGTATTTTACACAAGCAGTTTCTGACTGTTTTTTTGTTTTTAAAAAAATATGACTATTCACCTGACAGCTTTGGTGAGAAACATATTCTTATTTTAAGTTATTATCATTGATGATTTTTTTAAAATGTGGATGATCAAAGTGGGAAATCCACTTTTTTATCCCTTCTAACTATGTACAGCAATATCCCAATTTTGTGCCTATTTTATATTTTCTTCTTTGGTCAAACATTTTACAGGATAATATTCCTTGCTCCAGAATGGTTCAAATTTGCCTGGAGCATCCTGAAGAGTTGAGATGACTGAACTGGATGACTTCAAATCAGTTACATTGGTTTGGCCTTCCACAACAGTCCCAGTTTCTCATGTTAGTTACCCCATAGGAAAATTAACTGCCCCTCCCTGCCATGGTTCCTCACATTCAGCTAACTCCCTGCAGTTATCCTTGTATACTTTTTTCCTGTTTACATTCTCTTTTTCTTTGTTTCATCGTTTATTTCTATATCTGCTTCTAACATTAATTAATGCATTTCCAAATCTGAAGTCCTTCATATTCTTTTCATTGTCATTTCATTGTTATTTTGTCCACTTCCTATGGCTAGATTAAAAAGAGGGTATGAATTAATTCCTTTGTCTTGCTGCCAATATTATACCTCTTATAATAGCTCTTTAAACAGGTATATATTATTCTATTTCTATGCATCTTGATCTCAGTTTACATTTAAGGTGAGTCTGATTTGAAGAATTAGCTCTGCTTAGATAGAGTTCTTAGACTGTTAGAATACTCAAATATGAGTTCTGTATCTTTGTCATAGTTAAATGTGATGAAGTCCAACCAGCAGGTTCTGACCAGTTCTGGAGAACCGGTAGCAGAAATTTTGAGTAGTTCGGAGAACCGGTAGTAAAAATTCTGACTGGCCCCACCTCCATCTATTCTCTGCCTCCCAAGTCCCAGTTGATCGGGAAGAAATGGGGATTTTGCAGTAACCTTCCCCTGAATTAGGGTGGGAATGGAGATTTTACAGTATCCTTCCCCTGCCATGCCCACCAAGCCACACCCCAGATCCGGTAGTAAAAAAATTTGAAACCCACTACTGAGTCCAAACCTTTCTGCCAAAACTTTGGTGTAAAAATATTAACTCATATTTTCTTCATGACCATTTTTCCTCTGGATTTTAATATTTTAGTAATCATTACCACTTCTAAAGCTGTGTCTTTTAAGGTCTTCATAAAAGTTCATAACATAACTAATAGTCAAAACAGTTTATTTGCAAATTAAATGCTACTATGCAATAGTTTTGTTTCTAAAAGCCTCATTTTGTGCTTCTCAACCATTGTTATGGGTATCTCTGCTAGTAGGACGCAACTTCTATTCCCAAAACAACATGAGGAAAATCAAAAGTACAGCCAACTTCCAATCATCTGTGCTGAGATCAGAATGCCTTTAGAATGACTGCAAATGCAGCAGCTGAGAACTGTTCTGTACTTCCGATGTGACACTCCCATGTGACGTTCTATGAGACACAAAACAATGGTTGGAAACTAACCAAGGAGAGAAGCAACCTAGAACTATGGAGAAATTTCCTAACAGTGAGAGCAATCGATCAATGGAATGGTCTGCCTTCAGAAATTGTGGGTGCTTCATCACTGGAGGCTTTCAAAAAGAGACTGGACAATGATTTGTCTGAAATGGTATATTGTAGGAGGTTGGACTAGAAGACCTCCAAGATCCCTTCCAACTCTATTATTCTATATTATATGTTCTTCTTGAAAGATAGGCATCTGTTCCCTTTTTTCATCACCCCTTTTCCAGTCCCAAAACAACTTTTGATCTTAAGTGACATCTTATTTTAGGGAATCCACTAGAGTAATTGCTTCTTCCTTCCTCAGCACCAGAACTGGAATTTGGGCATCATGACTCCTCCAGTCTTCTCTCCTGGACCTAGCATCTTCTCTTTCTTTTTCTTCCAGGAATAGGTAGTGCAGGGCAGTGGTGGGTTGCTACCGATTCTCCCCGGTTCAGGAGAGCCGGTAATGGAAATCTTCATAGGAGAGCGAACCGGTTCGCTTTGAATTCTCCCCACCCGCCCCCACCTATACCTACCTTTATTTCTTTTGTTTTTTTTGTCTGCTGTAAGTCACGGCAGAGTGGATTGCCATGCCTCAGCTGTTTTTTTACTCAATGTGCTTGCACGAAGCGCAAGTTCAGCACGCGTGCGAGCGAAGCAAGCTTGCGTGCAGTGATCACGCGCAAAGCGTGTGCGCGATGCGAACTGGTGGTAAAACTGATTAGAACCTACCACTGGTGCAGGGTCTCTTACAGGCTACATTCTCTCTAAACCAGCAATTTTTTTCCATTCGGGCAATATTTGCCACTGCTCATGCTGTACTCACTGCTTACAAACATATTGCCTGCATAATACTAATCAACGAATGTAATCACTGGATAACCTTTAGGATTAATATAATCTTTGTTTTGCCCACCCAAGTGCTACAGTTACTATGTGAAAACACAACAATATTTTTATATTCCCTTTTTTTTTTTCTACTGCCATTTCAAGGATTCCATGTTAGGAAAAATCATTCTATGATTTTAAAATTTACAAAAAATTCATAGACCTGAGCAATAATTTTTCATCGTCTGCTACCATTTATCAGATATATATTGATGGTCGTGCTCATTTGGTTCTATGAGGAAGTTATTTCGTCAATACAGCTTCAGGTTCAAAAGGTTGTTTTTATTATTTACAAATATATACATGCATACGATAATGAGCAGGGTGTCCTGTTACATTTTTACCCTAACTCTATGACTCAGATGTTGAGTGGAGAGAGTAGTTCAGGTGTTGTCTCGCTGAGAGATAGATAAGAAAGAGAGAGAGAGAGAGAGAGAGAGAGAGAAAGGGGGGAAGATATCCAAGTGGTTTTTAGGTAAGAGTCCAATAAGAGAGTTCATTGGCTGATATAGTCACATGTGATGTCTGTAAGGATTTAACTCCTTCTAGTCTCTGGTGCATCATATGCAGGCAATATCTGACACTCCTGAAACTGAAACCTAGATTAAGCTGGAGTTTTGCTCCATCTTTCTTTCTTTTAATTTTTTTTCTGATAATTCTTTTCCTTTTTCTCAGTTTGAGCAGCTAATAAATAAAGTGGGTCCAATAAAGCATGTTCAAAATCATGCCTTCATTTAACCAGGTAATTTTCTTTCCAGAACATATTTCTTATGAAAACCTCAATCTTTAACTAAATTAATGGCTGGTCTATTAAACGTGCTGTTTGTCTTCTAAAATAGTATACATAAGCAGATCAAACAGGCTTGTTATAAGGCTCAGAAGGAATAACACTTCCAGATTTGCTTATCTTTCAGAATGCTAAGAACTAAAAATAGCTGAAGTCTTAACCTTCTCAATGTCACAATCTGTATTTTAATTGTAAGCATTTTATTCTTGGTTTTCTGCTGAGACTTGATGTTTCATGAATAGTAGGATCGCTAACAAGCCTATAATCATGAAATGTTCTGCCTGTGCATCTACCCTTTACGATTTGCCATAAAAGTTAATTTAAAATAACAACTATCTGAAGATTCTATCAATTCTCTACACTTAATCATCCATATGCTTCATGGATTCCCCCTACAGACTGGGCTAGCAGAATACAGATTGAGAAACACTTTTTTTTTTTTTAATGATTTATATGCCGCCCTTCTCCGGAGACTCAGGGCGGTTTACAATGCGTTAAGCAATAGCCTTCATACTTTTGTATATTTATACAAAGTCAGCTTATTGCCCCCACAATCTGGGTCCTCATTTTACCTACCTTAGAAAGGATGGAAGGCTGAGTCAACCTTGAGCCTGGTGAGATTTGAACTTACAGTAATTGCAGACAGCTTGATGTTAATAACAGTGCTTTTTAGTGCTTTAGTCTGCTGAGCCACCAGTCACCAAAGACTTTATGAAAGCAATGGAGATGCAGCCAGAATTTTTGCCGATTGGAAAAAAAATAACAAAAACTTCTGATAGATCTTTTACAGATTATAAAATTTAGTACAATTATACAAAACATGGTGTATCCCAAATAATGTGTCCTTTGAAACATCACCCCCCCACCCCAAAATTAGATTAACCCCAAACCTTTCAGGTATTTTGATTGGTTCAAAATTGGGAAAGGAGTCCGGCAAGGCTACATACTGTCGCCTGCCTATTTAACTTATATGCAAAACACATCATGAGAAAGGTGGGGCTAGATGAATCAAAAGTTGGAATTAAGATTGCCGGGAGAAATATCAACAACCTCAGATATGCAGATGATACCACTTTAATGGCAGAAAGTGAAGAGCCTCTTGATGCGGGTGAAGAAGGAGAGTGCAAAAGTTGGGTTGAAACTCAACATTAAGAAAACTAAGATCATGGCATTCGGCCCTCTCAATTCCTGGCAAACAGATGGAGAAGAAATGGAGGTAGTGACAGATTTTATTTTCCTGGGCTCCAAGATCACCGCAGATGGGCACTACAGCCAAGAAATTAAAATACGCTTGCTCCTGGGGAGGAAAGCTATGGCAAATCTAGATAGCATATTAAAAAGCAGAGACATCATCCTGCCAACAAAAGTGCAGATAATCAAGGCTATGGTTTTCCCAGTTGCAATGTATGGCTGTGAAAGTTGGACCATAAGAAAGGCTGAGCACCAAAT
Organism: Pantherophis guttatus; assembly: GCF_059756535.1. NCBI lineage: Eukaryota > Metazoa > Chordata > Lepidosauria > Squamata > Colubridae > Pantherophis > Pantherophis guttatus. The sequence continues at coordinate 66,382,796 of NC_142070.1, read as the reverse complement.
AATTGAGGCCTTTGAACTATGGTGCTGGAGAAGACTCCTGTAAGTCCCTTGGACTGCAAACCAGTCAGTCCTAGAGGAGATCAACCCTGACTGCTCTTTAGAAGGCCAGACCCTGAAGATGAAACTGAAATACTTTGGCCACCTAATAAGAAGGAAGGACTCACTGGAGAAGAGCCTAATGCTGGGAAAGATTGAGGGCAAAAGAAGAACGGGACGACAGAGAATGAGGTGGCTGGATGGAGTCACTGAAGCAGTAGGCATGAGATTAAATGGACTCCAGAGGATGGTAGAGGACAGGAAGGCATGGAGGAACGTTGTCCATGGGGTCGCAATGGGTCCAACATGACTTCGCAACTAACAACAACAACAAAATCTTTCAGGTAGCTTTGAAGACCTTGTTATGCCAGTGGACATAGGGGTTGGGATATGTGAGTCTATGGGTTGGTTGTGATGGTTTACCTTGACTACCAATTTGTATTTATTATATATTATTGCTATTTTATGCTTTTAATTGTTGTTTACTATCTAGAACCTCAAGGCTGAGATAGAAGTTATAAACTACAATAAATAAATTAAATAGCCTTTGTACAGGGGCATCCATTGCTGAGGGAAACAATTCAAGATGGGAGTTGTGATTGTGTCATTGAAGACTGTTCCCCCTTTTTACAGGCCTCACCTGTGTCTCCACAGGCAAAAAAGTGTGTTGTTTGGGATCACAGGATCACATCCATTAGCTTGACTTTTGTTTACTCTCTCCTGTGGATACTGCACCTTCATTATAAACATACTATTTATTATCCATAACATGTTTTACCAATATGCCATCTGTTCACTTTTATTATTATTTATTCATTTCATTCATTGGATTGGAGGCCATCCAACTCCATAATGTCTCTGGAAACTTTACTATTTAAAACAGAAAAACAATAAAGAATCTAAAATGTGTGGACAACAATATCCTCATTTTTAAAAAAAGAACACCGACAGGGCTCCACAACCCCCCTACACCAAGGCCTGGGAGAACAGCCAGGTTTTTAAAGATTTCCAGAACATTTTTAGGGTGGGATTCACAGAAATTTCTGGCGGATATCTTCCCGGACTATGAGTTAGGTCTTGGCTGAACCACCCACCAAATCCTCAAGGAAACCTCTAAACTCCCTCAGGGTCCATAAATCTCCATCTCGAATATCTGATATATATAAGCAGAGTACTGTGCAAAAAGTGCTGTAAATTAAAATGCTTTCCGAAATAGAAGTGTTAATAGATTATTTTTTTTATCTATTAACGAAACGGAACATATATCAACAGAAGAGAAACCCAAATCAAATCAAGATTTGGTGTGACCACCCTTTGCCTTCAAAACAGCATCAATCCTTTTAGGAACACTTGCACACCGTTTTTTTAAAGAACTCGGCAAGGTTCCTTCAAGATTGTGCCAAACATTTTGGAGAACTAACCACAGATCTTCTGTGAATGTCGGCTGCCTCAAATCCTTCTGTCTCGTCATGTAATCCCAAACAGACTTGATGATGTTGAGATCAGAGCTTTGTGTGGGCCAAACCATCACTTCCAGGACTTCTTGTTCTTCTTTACCCTGAAGATAGTTCTAAATGACATTTGCTGTATGTTTGGAGCTGTTGTCCTGCTGCAGAATAAATTTGGGCCCAATCACATACCTCTCTGATGGTATGGCATGATGGATAAATTTCTGTCTCTATTTCTCAGCATTGAGGAACCATTGATCCTGACAAAATTTCCCACTCCATTTGCAAAAATGCAGCCCCAAACTTGCAAGGAACCTCCACTATACTTCACTGTAGCCTGCAGACAACTCATTATTGTACCATTCTCCAGCCCTTCAGTGAACAAACTGCCTCTTGCTATAGCCAAATATTTCAAATTTTGACTCATCAGTCCAGAACATCTGGAGCTTCCATTTTTCTGCACCCCAGTTCCTATGTTTTCATGCATAGTTGAATCATTTAGTCTTGTTTCCACATCAGAGGTCCGGCTTTTGGGCTGCAATTCTTTTATGAAGACCACTTCTGGCCAGACTTCTCCAGACAGTAGCTAGGTATACTGGGTCCCATCGGTTTTTGCCAGTTCTGTGCTGATGGCACTGTTGGACATCTTCCAATGTCAAAGGGAAGTAAGTGTGAGGTGTCTTTCATCTGCTGCATTAAGTTTCCTTGGCCAACCACTGGGTCTACAGTCCTTAACATTGCCCATTTCTTTGTACTTCTTCAAAAGAGCTTGAGCGGCACATCTTTAAACCCTTTAAACCTTCAAGTTTCTAGGTTCTACCATATCCTATGACCTAAAATGGACACCCAACATCAAAAACATCATCAAAAAAGCACAACTAAGAATGCTCTTTCTGCGCCAACTCAGAAAGCTCAAACTGCTCAAGAAGCTGCTGATTCAATTCTACAGAGGAATTATTGAGTCTGTCATCTGCACCTCTATAACTGTCTGGTTTGGTTCTGCAACCCAACAAGACAGACACAGACTTCAGAGGATAATTAGAACTGCAGAAAAAACAATTGCTACCAACCTGTCTTCCATTGAGGACCTATATACTGCACAAGTCAAAAAGAGGGCTTTGAAAATATTTACAGACCCCTCACATCCTCAACATAAATTCTTTCAACTCCTACCCTCAAAACGACGCTATAGAGCACTGCACACCAGAACAACTAGACACAAGAACAGTTTTTTCCTGAACGCCATCACTCTGCTAAACAAATAATTCCCTCAACACTGTCAAACTAGTTACTAAGTCTGAATTACTATTAATCTTCTCATCATTCCTATCACCCATCTCCTCCCACTTATGACTGTATGACTGTAACCTTGTTGCTGGTATCCTTAAGATTTATATTGACTGTTTCCCTATGACTATTATTAAGTGTTGCACCTTATGATTCTTGACAAATGTATCTTTTCTTTTATGTACACCGAGAGCGTATGCACCAAGACAAATTCCTTGTGTGTCCAATCATAATAAAGAATTCTATCTATCTATCTATCTAGTCTGCTTTGAAATCTTTGCTTGGGAGAGACCTTGTAAATGCAGTTTTATCTTATTCCTGTACTCAGTTTTGCCATGGTGTGTGAGATTAAACTATCTTCCATAACTTCACCTTATTAGCAGAGTTTGCCTGTTCCTCACCCAGTTTTAAGCCTCCTACACAGTTGTTTCTGTTTCAGTTAATGACTGTGATTCAACCTACATATGAAATAGATGATCATCAGCACCTGCTTATATAATTGGTCAGTCATACACCTGACTCTAATCCTACAAAATCCCTGACTTTGTGCACGTGTAAGAATTGATGCCGTTTTGAAGGCAAAGCGTGCTCACAAAAAATATTGCTTTGATTTGGATTTCTCTTTTGTTCATTTATTTTTCATTTGGTCAACTGAAAAAAATAAACTGTTAACACTTTTATTTCTGAAAGCACTCTTAATTTACAGCATTTTTGCACAACATGAAGAATTTCCCAACTTCATTTATTCAATGAATAAATATTCAATAAATAGATATTCAATGCTCATATGACTATAGGTGTCTCACATAGTTAAAACATAAAAAGTATTACAAAAAAATAACCAAAATAATAAAAAAAAAACAGTAAAACAGTAAAAGCTATTTAAAACGATAAGAACATCTTACTGCTATTTATAAGTAGTTAATACCACTTTATAATGCCTTGGTAAGGCCACACTTGGAATATTGCATTCAGTTTTGGTCGCCACAATGTAAAAAAGATGTTGAGACTCTAGAAAGAGTGCAGAGAAGAGCAACAAAGATGATTAGGGGACTGGAGGCTAAAACATATGAAGAACGGTTGCAGGACCTGGGTATGTCTAGTTTAATGATGAGAAGGACTAGGGGAGACATGATAGCAGTGTTCCAATATCTCAGGAGCTGCCAGAAAGAAGAGGGAGTCAAACTATTCTTCAAAGCACCTGAGGGTAGAACAAGAAGCAATGGGTAGAAACTAATCAAGGAGAGAAGCAATTTAGAACTAAGGAGAAATTTCGTGACAGTTAGAACAATTAATAGTGGAACAACTTGCCTGCAGAAGTTGTGAATGCCCCAACACTGAAAATTTTTAAGAAGATGTTGGATAACCATTTGTCTGGTGTAGGGTTTCCTGCCTGGGCAGGGGGTTGGACTAGAAGACCTCCAAGGTTCCTTCCAACTCTGTTATTCTATTCTATTCTATTCTATTCTATTCTATTCTATTCTATTCTATTCTATTCTATTCTATTCTATTCTATTCTATTCTATTCTATGTCACCTTGTTCTTCTTTTTAAAGTATCAAGAAGTGTACATTAACATACTTTTTAAAATAACTCAACATGTAATATGGCCTCAAAGCCTGTATGTAAGAAGAAGACCATAGACAACTGCTTCTGTATATTATTATCAGATTCACTCCAAGATATCTTGAAGGAGGGTGACATAGCAGCTTCTGGATGACTTATTTAACATGTCCAGATCGTTCAGTCTGCTGAATTTAGTGGCAAAAATACAGATTTTTAGTGGTACAAGTTTTTTTCTCTCCCCCCTCCAGTCTCTCTCTCTCTCTCTCTCTTTCCCTCACACCCACATGCATACAAGCGCACAATTTAAAGTAATGTGTCCAAAGGGTGCAGTAAATTGTGCTTCTGTCAGACTCAATACACCCATTTTTCTCTTAACTTCTCTCTACTGCACTGTACAGATCAAGGATTTTTGTCCCATTCATTCTAGGAATAAACTGGCCAAGCTCCCTGTAGCCCTTCATAGCAAAAAAAAATAAAATGAAATGAAAACATGGACCCACCCACAAAAACATTGCCTACTGCAGGATTCCAGCTCAGAACTAAAATAGATAAAACATATATTACTTGTTTCCCTATTCAGGATTTTTATTGTACTTACTTAAATCTAAACACCTGATACTGCATTTGGAGCTAGAAATCTAATCCATTCAGTTAGCTGTTGCTTTTAGAAATGTTCACCTTTTTCGTGAATATGCCACATTTAAAACCTTTTGGCTTTTGATCAAATTGAAATTTTGCAAAGCCAATCATATGTCTTTTTCAGAATAACCATATCAGGATATATATTAGAAAAAGACATTTCATCAGTTCTTCTTTGTTGTTCATACTTTAAGCACATTGATAAATATAAATAAACTCATAAACATCTTGTTTGCATCAACCAGAGAGGAGGTTTCACCATTTCGTGAAAGAAATTCTGAATTTCCGAACCTGCATGCTTACAAAATAGAGCTCCTTCAAACTTTTTAAAATAAGATAAAAGTTTCTAGAAGAAATTCTGAATTAGCAGTTCTTTGGTTTGATTATATCCTAAAGAAATACTATATTTCTATGTTGAAAGCACCTAAGTGCTTCTGTGGTGAAAGGATTTGCTAGTGACATCATCATTGCCCAGGGAACACCCAGTTGGAGACTCCTTTCATGTCCCCATGAAGTTGCCCACCAAAGTGGTACCCATTTATCTACTTGCACTTGTCTGTTTTTTCCCCCAAGTATTTAAATTTTAATTTAATTTAATTTTACATGTATACATTATTGCATGTGCAGTGTGGTACCTGGGTATCATAGATTTTGGTGCAAATAAGAATAATAGCATTAATCATATTTGTTACATTCATCAAACTTACATAATTCTAATGTTAATACACATATTTGTATTAAGTTATAGTCTTTCCTTATTTAATTATTCAATGTCTCAATATATTATTCTAATGTCAATCACCATATTGTTTACACATACATGATAATTCCATTATTCAATTTCTAATCTTCCCTCTGATAATTGCTTTAATCTCATTATATAAAAATGTGTATATTAATAATCCCCCTTCTCTCTTATTTCTATCTCCATTCTAATTTTAATCATATCATCATGATATTTTAAACAAGACATTTCCTTTTTACCCATCATCTCTTATCCAAATTTACCCTTTGATTCTTATTCGCTTTCATTTTAATAAAAAACAATAATAATATTAATCATATTCATTACATTCATCAAGCTAATATAGCTCTAATGGTAATTCACATATTTATGTTAAATTTTATTTTTCCATTATTTAATTATTTGATATTTCAATATATTATTCCAATTCCAATCACAATATTATTTAAACATACATACTAATAACACCATTCAATCTCTAATTTTCCCACCTTATTATTGCTTTTATTTTATTATATAAAAGTATATATAATATTTCTCCCTTTTCTTATTTCTATCTCTATTCTAACTTTTAATTATGCCACCCTTATATTTAAAAAAATCATATCCTTTCTAACCATCATCTCTTGCCCGCATTAATATTTTAATTCTTATTCACTTTTTGGCTTGTCTCTCATATTCCTCTCTTAGATTTCTGTCTGCATCCACATCCTGGCTATTCAATCTAAATATTTCTCCCATCTCTACCCTCTTCAACTGTCTAGCTTTCAGAGTATCTACCCATGTCTATATCTCCTTTTCAAAAATATCTTCCTGATTCTCCAAATCTCTTTTTAAAACTCTTAAAAGTATTTTCCCCTTGTTGTGTTTCATCAATTGTTGTTATTTTTATTGTTGTCTCCTTTTTATGTTCTTTTATTTGCTAGTTTGTCTGTTCTATTTTTTCCTCCATTCTTTCTGTTGGTTCCTCCCTTTCCTGGGCATCTTGATTTTTACTCATTGTCCCTTGTATTAAATTGTCCAACTTTTCCTCTATGCCATACATTATTTCCTTCATCTCCTTGTGGTTTCTTATTATAAGGTCCTTTATACTTTGATACATTGACTCCATATCTTCCAAAGTTCCACTCATTTCCCCCTGATGGCACATCTCATCTTATTTTAATAGATCCCGGTCTTATCCAGTAGTCCAGGAACCATATATTCAAGTCTAAAATTGCTCTTCACAAAATACATTAATAAGGATTATTAATCCTTCAGTTCTCTTTAAGTAGTCCAGGGAGTTATTCAAGATCTCTTTAAATCCTCTTTGTAAATTCAATCATGTATCATAACATTCAGGGGTCACTTTAATTTTTCCTTGTTCTCACATTTAAATCTCCAATAATCATAGAGTAGCTGAATATAACTCAGTAAATATCCTCCAGTTAGATAATGTTTATTCCATGTCCAAAATCTTGCCAGGCTTGTAAATATATGTTGCATCAGCAGGTGGTGCTCTCAGGTTAAATTTCAATGTTATTACGATCCAATTTAATTGTAATTCAATTTATAAAAGTAGGGTTAACTTTTTAAGTAAATAGTTCCAGCATTTTTAAAATGCCTTCCTGAACCAATGCCTTTCCAATTTAAAAATCCAATTTCCTGTATTTTTAAAGTTTTTTTGTTTTTCTTCCCTTGATCTTTTCTTTCCAATCTAGTATTTTTCTAAAAATATTTACTCGCTGCTTAAACAAGTAATTCTGAGCAAATAGTTCTCCTGGATTTTTCCTTTTGGAGTTAGGTTTTGAGTAAAAAGGAATCCTCTCACCCAGTTCCAGCCACTGTTCACTAACTCTGCTCCGGCACTGGTCATAGTTGTTTCTCAGCTGTCCCTGCTTCATGGCAGCCATCTTTAGGCTGCCTCTTCTCTTCATTGTGACTGAGAGGGAAAAGAAATCCCTGGGCCAGGCAGGAGAGATGCAGCTCTCCACAACCTCACAGGGCACCCCTCATGCTTCACCACCCCTACAGGGTAGCTTTGGCTCCTTTCAGAGCTCACCAACAGGGAGAACTTGACACAGGAGTGATATGATCCACTCTCCATGACCGATCCCACGGCGATGTCAGCCAAAAGTCACACTTGTCTGTTTTTGAATGGCTGGGTCGGCAGGACCTAGAACATGTGACCAGAGCTTACCCCACCCTGTGGCAGCAATGGGTCTTGAAATGTGGCTGATGATCATCAGCCCAGCATCTTAACTTTGTGAGCCACCATGCTCCTGTTTCTAAAGGAATTAGGAATGGTAAGAAAGTATATAATACCAATTTATGCTCTATGTCCTGTTTTCAGGAGGAAGGAAAATTGTCTATTAAAACAGAAGACTCACTGGAGTCCCTTATGACAGAAAAAGGACAGAAACCCCAAGTCAGGATCATTTCCTGATGGCATCATGAACAGGTATACAAAAATTTCAGTGCAGCAGCACAGGACTGAGTAGTTAATTCCTTGTTCTGGAAAGTTTTTCCAAATTTCCAGGCTAGCTCACTGGAGGAATCCCATCAAAGTACTGGACTATCAAATCTCAGATGGAAAAATCCATACAGCCAGGAAACAGCATTTGTACATTTCTTTCTTGATATCTAGTCATCGCCGAGATCTGATAGCCCTATCCAGGTAGACCTAATCCTGTTAGCTTTGACGTCTAGGCATGGTTAGCCACTGTCTAAGGTCCCATGACAGTAAGCAAATTTAAAGAAAAGACCACATGAAACAGTTGCAAAATATGACCTGGCTGACTTAATATTTGGGTGAAAAGAACATGTATTGCGCACAACAATTTTTGATAAGAGTCACAAGGGACAAGGGAGTGATGGGTGAGGCTTCTTTAGCATCTGGTAACTGAAATAAATTGGCCTGAATTCGATTCTAAAGCAAAGATATGTTTTTATAGTTCAACCTCCCAAAACACATTTATATTCAAAGGATTACAAATCTGCAGGAGAAAAAGAAATATTTTTGCTTTTATTCTGGTTCATAATTTTACATTAGTGGTTTTCTTGAATATATTGCTAACAGCACTCTTGGTTCTTTTTTCTCTTGTTTGCCCCAAAAACTTTTTGAAACAAAAGAAATATTTCTTAAACTGAAGTAGTCCAAGATAAGGAGCACGTAAATGAAGGAGCTGAATTCCAACATTTATCTTAGGTAAAATGGAATACCATGCATTTCTTCTTAAGAAGCTTTTATTGCCAACTGCCTGAACTAGTTCCTATAGTTTTCTTCTTCTTTTTTGGAAGTAGCTGAGAAAGAGTGATTGCCTTAAAGTCACCAAACTGGCTTCATGCTTAAGGCAGGACTAAAATTCATGACCTCTTGATTTCTAGCCTGATGCCTTAATCATCACAACCGAACTAACTCTCAACAAGCTACCAAAATTTGTAAAACTTATATTTATCCAAAGGACATAAACCTTGAATTTAAGATTATCTCAATCCTAGATTAACAATGTTCTCCACTTTTGGTATGGGCCCAAAATAATCTTGGGTCCAAGTGATATTTTGAGTTGTCCTTTGATTCAAATTTCTGGGTAAGGCTTTTGATTCCGGACTTAAATATGTGACTCCCAGTTGACAATTTCACACAACTGCTGCCTTTAAGAGTTTACCTAAAAATCAATCCTGACAGGTCTATAACTGCAATTTTCTATGAGAAGTGTGTGTGTGTGTGGGGGGGGGAATTAACAAAGGAAAACTGAACTTTTCATCAAGTTTATGATAGTTTTCAGTCACAACTCTTCATCTAGTTCACAGTGGGAGGCACAGAGAAAAAAATACAGTAGAGAAGGGATCAAAACAACTATATCTGATGAATGTGCTATAATTCAGTTTCATAATTAATTCAAAACCATAACAACTAATTCAAATCCATAACTATAAAAAGAGAGAAAAGATAAAGTTGGATCTTATTTGCAGTTTATCATTCCAGACATTTATAAATAAAAAATGTGTTCTATAAATTTATCATTGCTTGAGTTATGTAAGCAGAATTGTAAGGATTCTAGCTTAATCAGAAACAAGTGAGGTGCACAACTTCTCAATCATTCCAGCTTTACTTTTTTTTTGCAAACAGAATTGTATAAACATATCTTTCCTTCCATGGCTTGTTTACCATGATATCTGAACCCAGATCCAACTGTCCACAGTTGTTGACAAAAGATCCAACTAGAATCTCTCATCCCTACTCTTTGTATATATTGTATTGTATAGATGGACCCAAGGCTGGAAGTTAATGTATACTAATATTGGGCCACATGGAAATAACTGCTTGCCAACTTTGGATAGAAGAATACTGTGAGAACTTAAAGTAAAGGTAAAGGTTCCCCTTGCACATATGTGCTAGTTATTCCTGACTCTAGGGGGCGGTGCTCATCTCCGTTTCAAAGCTGAAGAGCCAACGCTGTCCGAAGACATCTTCGTGGTCATGTGGCCGGCATGACTAAACACCAAAAGCACACGAAACGCTGTTACCTTCCCACAAAAGGTGATCCTTATTTTCCTACTTGCATTTTTTATGTGCTTTCGAACTGCTAGGTTGGCAGAAGCTGGGACAAGTAATGGGAGCTCACCCCATTACGCGGCACTAGGGATTCGAACCGCTGAACTGCCAACCTTTTGATCGACAAGCTCGGTGTCTTAGCCACTGAGCCACCGCATCCCTGTCACAGTGAGAACTTAAACAACATTAAATGAGTTCAGAATAGTGTCTTATCCCAAAATGCCAAAGATTACTGATCTGTTGAGCAAATATCTTAAGTCCAGCTATAATTGACTCGATGAAGCTTCTCAGCTATCCTAAAAAAACCTCATGTTTAATTCATTCAAACGTTCAAATTAATATTAAAAGGTAATTTCAAATCAAGGACCAAGCTTTGCTAAGGAAACCACAAGTGTCACAAGCAGACTTCAAGGAAGGAAACGGACTTTTCCTCTAGTGTTTTCCAAGCTAGAACAAATCCATAAAAAAGAAATGAATTAAATGCACTTGCCTACATTCTTATACTGTACAAACAAAGCTGAAATGTAAACCGATGACCTTGGAGATTTCCACGCAGAAGCCAGAAAAGAGGAAGGAATGAGAAGCTAAAATAAGCAGATGGGCTGATGAGGTGGAAATAATAACCATTGAAACAAATATGACAAAGATACTGAAACATTCAGTGGGAGACAAAATGTATTAGAACAACAATATCCAAACTATTAAGATAAACCAAACAACCATTAGGTATTCAAAATGAGATCACATGATACATTAAACCATAAAATACAAATTAACAAAACATATCTGCTGTATTTACCTAGCATGTTATTCCTAAATAAATATACTTTGTTATTTCAAAGGTGCTTTTTCAAAAGGCAACTGGGGTTTTGTTTTTCCTTGAAGATGTTTCGCTTCTCATCCAATAAGCTTCTTCAGTACTTTACTATATTTTAATGTAATGAAATGATTTGTTCCGTACAATATGCTCATGCTTGAGTTCCACAACACCCTGAAGTACAAATACCACATTAAAGTACTATATTTTAGCCCAATTGTGTGTTCAATGACCCAGTTCCAGTGTGTTACTGGCAATGATAAACATTTATTTAACTTCAAATTAAATTAAATTTAAAGTTTTAAATCCATCTGTTCCAAACTAACACCTGCATAGGAAAAATAAATTTATTGAATTTCTGTGTATATTTGTCACTTCAGAAGAGTATATAACTATAGGAAACTCCACCAGTGTAAGGTGGAGTTTGAATGTGATTACTGCAACCATAAAAGGGATAATCTGTTCTTTGTCTGGATTCACTTAAAGATAACGATGCCCAGCCTGACCTTCCCCGCATGCTCTGAGAGAGAGAAACAGATGCAGTGGGAAGGAAGGAAGTAATACATACATACATACATACATACATACATACATACATACATACATACAACAAACAAACAATAAAGCTGAGTGGTGTTACAGTGACGAATGCAGCAAAGAGAACGCAAGTATTTTGTGTGGTATCTTGTGTGTGAGCAGAATGTTCCCCAATACAGCACAAGCCAATCAAAATAATTGTTAGTGTTGGCTCCAAAGTTGTAATCAGGATTGTAAGACAAGACACTACAAAGACTTTCACTAAACCAAGCACCAAGATTGTGCTTCTTCTAGCCATGAATTTTGACCTAGCTCTACTTGCTTCAACTTACCGAGCACTGAATTACTTCACCACCATGAATTTTGCAGTAGGGTGACCATATTTCATGCTGGATATTACATATACTGAGTCATACAATATATATTACTCTTTGGTAAATATATGGTAAAAGCATATATCTGATGGAATCATTCAAATTCCAGATGAAGGATGTTCTGTTCCAAATCCATGGCGTTATTCTTTATGTCACTTCATCCCTTTAATCAATCTTCCCATGCCTAGCACTTAGAAACGCTATTCATGTTAATAGCTGGAACAGTGGTCTTCCCAGCTGCTTAAATCCTAAAATCTCCTGGCAACTAGCCAAGCTTGCATTCAAAGAACTCCCAGAATTCTCTGCAGGGACTATCCAATCTGCAGTACCAGAGATATTATAACTAAACAGCTGGAACAAGTGAGAGGGAAGAAGTCTTGCAAGACTTGGAACATTCAACCCAGATGGTGACATCAAGTGACATTGGAGCAATCCCAACCACATTGCTGACAGTACAGGCTGCCCTCATGAGAAGTGGACAGAAAGTAAATTAATGGAAGAAACAGGTCAATAGTATAAAACTTCGCAATAGAAATAGATTATAATGCAGGAAAGAATTGGAGCAGTTAATAAAAATGTAGAAAATAATAAAGGAATGTAGTAAGAAGCTACAACAAACAACTGACAGAAGATAAAGTCCTGAGAAAATCTTGGGATAAAAGGTAGAGACTTGGAGATAAGAACTCATATTCACTTTTATTTGTTTAGAATACCACTGTATATTTCCATACAATACCATTATTTTAATTAAAAAAAAACCTATAAGGAAATAAATGGATGTCTTGTTTGAGTTTTTCACCATCCCTGAATTTATGATTATCCTGGACATTAAGAAAATGTTGGAAGACTATGAGCGGGATTTTTGTCTGAAAATGAGATCTCAGATCCCTGTTTCTTGAGAATAGAATACCATTTGTCTCTCATCTCTTAACTAATTTCACCTAGGCAAATACTAGATTCTGTTGTGGCAGGCTATACAGATATTTAATCTGCAAGTAATCCCAGTTTCCAAGCATGCCAATATTAATGGCTCTATATGGATATTGCACAGTACTGGATTGTAAACTATCCTCATCTGGTTTATCTTCTCATTGCTGTCACCATGTTTTATGTGAAAATATGGCTAGGAATCAATATGGCAGAAGGTAGGTTTTTTGCATTCAAAACGTCGAGGATAAAAACACTAGGAGTAACTTTATATTACTCCCAAAGTGAGGCACAGGATGGAGATTTATCTCCTTCCTAAAGATTTCTGAGTAGCCAGAGTATTTGGCTGTTTGTGATGGGCTATCAGCAGGTCATCATGGAAACAGAGAAGGCATGTCTTGCCTTAGACATGCAGCTTTCTCTATGTGCAATCAGTACAACTATACTTGTTTTTGTTGTTTATAGGCACAAGTTGCTGACAATAAAATATTAGGCTGGGTCACAGAACAGGCAGTGCACTTAAGGCTTCCTTCAGTTTAAGAGGGTGTGTGTGTGTGTGCCATTTGTCTGTTTGTTTTGGAAAACTGGTGCTAGTTGCAATAGTTTACTAAAAGGTTCCATTGGCTGAAAAGCATTGCAGGGTAGGGTGCAAAAGTGCTGGAAGAAATATTAAGCGTTCATTGTCCTGTTTGGTGCTTCTTTTTATGTTAATATTAAAAAAAACAAATAAGAAGGCTACCTTGTTGCCACCATGCAAGTATGGAGGAATGGGGGTCCATGAGCTGACTCTGTCCTAAGCATTCTCATTGCCTTTAACCCAATTCTTCCAATTCATCAGTCTTGAATGGGCAGATCTTCAAAATTCTTTTTTGTATGTATTCAAACAAAAGTAGAACCTGCATGCAACCACCAATCTTGTTGTATCAGAATAATCCCCATGATTTCAAGGAAATGTCTATTGAAATCTATTGCAGATGTCTCACTGAACATTGATAATCTAGAGATGTATAGAACTAGCTTCAGTGGTGAAATCCAATTTTTTTTTACTACTGGTTCTGTGGGTGGGGCTTGGTGGGCATGGCAGGGGAAGGATCCTGCAAAATCTCCATTCCCACCCCACTCCAGGGGAAGAATATTGCAAAATCTCCATTCCCACCCCACTCTGGGGCCAGCCAGAAGTGGTATTTGCCGGTTCTCACTGCTCAAAATTTCTGCTACCAGTTCGCCAGAACCTGTCAGAACCTGCTGGATTTCACCCCGGCTAGCTTGCATAGGTGCAGAACCAGAAGATGTGCCTGAAAACCTGATGAAGGCTACAATGACTAAGACTACAATCCATTGTAGTTATTAAGCATATTTCTTAATCAAAATTCTTCAGTTAAGTCTTCAGAAATGTGCGCATCTACATGGCAAAGTAAAATGCTGCAAAGTACACGTATTATAGCATAGTCATATTTTTTTTCTATTTTTTTGTAGAGGGGAAAAAAGGTTATGTGTGCAGCTGCCTCAAGTGTTGAAAGGGGCATTTCCTCTAACCAGTCTTGTAACACCGCCAAGGGACACTAACTCAGGAAGGAAGCCAGAACATTGTAGATAGAAGCTGAAACTGACTCGTTTATCATCCTGAAGATTGCAGTTTACACTCTTTTTCTGCTCTACTTTTAAGGGATCAACAGAGAAATACTTAAGAACCAAAAGTTGGACTATAATTCCACTATAAAATGCATGCTAGCAAAGAACATGGAAGGTTAGAATTTCTCAATTGTTGTGAGGGAGAAAAATAACCATTAGCCTCCTTACACTAGAATGATTTGTATGTAAGTTTTTGGATTTTTCTTTCACAATATTAGTCCCTGCGGAAGTTCTATATAAATTATCTTTGCAGGTGGATTATTATTTTAATATTCAGAACTGAGGATGTACAGGATGACTTTTCCCTCTGAGGTAAAAATAACGGGTTTTGGTTTTGTATGAAAACATAGGAACCAGTTTTCACTTCTCAGGATATTTGAACCATATTACCATATCAACTACATGTAATTTAGGTCAACCTTGTCCCTGCTGTGGTCACAATTTTGGAAAACAGACATTTCTAAGTTGATTAAAAGGAGTTTAATAGATTTCTCACTCTGATTCTGGAATAGTTATTGCCCTATTTGGCCAGGATGAACAAGGATTTCTCCACTTCTTAAAATTAATCATATATCTGTGAAAAGCTTCATACGTTTTAGTATACCGTAATATAGTCCAGTTTTCCTAATCTGTAATCTCATTGTGCTGGATTTTCAATTTCCATTATTCTTAGTAAGCTTGTGCATTCTGGTAATTAGGTTTGTAGTAAAAGTGAAGAAAAAGATGAACTGGTTGATAGAGATTAGCTAAAGTAAGAGGATATTTTCTCCTTTTATTAAATAGAGCCTTCCTCACCCAATGTCTTATATGATACGGACTCTATGTGTTTTTCACTCACCCCCCTCCCACTATTAACAACCAATGATGTAAAATAAAAGAATAAAACCACTGAAAATGATAAAGTTATCCACTAGAATTGGAAGGAGCTCTGAGTAGTTTGCCCTTGAATAGAACCCTGCATTAACTCATGGAATCCAAGCTTTTTACGCCTCCCTTCCCAAGGAGGAGGTCTAAAACAGAATAAACAAACAACCACAAGAGAATAGAGCAAAACAGAATTCACCTGATTTTTTTAAAAAAATAAAAGATACATGTAAAGTTAGGAACTATAATGCCCTGAAGCTGCAGCTTGAGGTTCAACTTTCCAGCACTATTCATGCTGCATCACACAGATCCCATCATACTGCAGGATGAAAAAAGAAAGATACGCAGTAGCAACAATTCCAGTTTGACGACAAGTCAATAGGGAAATAGCTAAATCTGTATAAGTAAATAGAACATAGAATAAACAATAAAACAAGTAAATAGATGCAAAATCCATATACTACTGAAACTCTGTCTGTTTACACCCTCCAGTTAGCCCAAATACTTCATTATGCCTGAAAAACCTCAAATCCACTAAATTAAAAAATGTGAAATGTAAAACTCTGGGATCCATTATTCCTGTGGAATTAAAATTTCCATACTGTTCAGACCAGGTTTTTCACAAAAGTTATGATGACTGCAGCATCCCTGCAGTCTTGCGATCATAATTTCTGATGCTCCTTGCCAGCTCCTCACAAGTAAAATCAATGGGGAAGTTTCTCCTGCTCCCAGTTTATTATACCACAACAATTTTTGAATCCAGGTACTGTAGGACCGGACCAGGCTGAGCCTGAAGGTGGGGTCAAATGCATCATCAGTCAGCAGTCTCTACACCACCAAAAGAGGCTTAGGTCCAGGCCCCCTTGAAGTCCATTGACTTCTGCCACCAATTTGCTTTGACCATGAATAGGTCACATTTAGGTTGTATAGGCTGCATGGAATAAAACAGTATTCTATTCTAGTTCTGGGTTCTTGACAGATATCTGACAGATATCTCAAATCTGCTAACTTAAATGATGTGTAAAAAAATCCATTACCCATTACACCTTGGAATTAATATTTCCACAATATTCAGAGCCATTTTATCCCCAAATTTCTGGTATTTGCAACATGCCCATGGTTATGGTCTGCCTAATAATGCCATCTGGAAACAGAGGGAGGATGTCATAATCAAACATCAAATATCATCAGAAAGTGGAGGTGAGAACAAGAATTGGATGGGGAAATTTAATGTTAATTCTGGTTACATCAGATTCTACTACCTTGTCTCAAAGGATGAGCCAACAGGTCATAAATTGTCTGAAAATCTTTAAAAATACAGAGCTGTTGTGTGTATTATTTTGTGGAAGAAGAATTTGTTCCTTTATATCCATGATGGCAAACCTATGGCATGTGTGCCACAGGTGGCACCCGGAGCCATATCGGTGGGCACACGTGTTGCCCTAGTTCAGATCCTTGCCAGCAGATTTTCGGGCCTTCCAGGCCCACCAAAAGTCGGGAAACAGGCCATTTCTGGCCTCCAGAGGGCCTCCAGGAGTGTGGGGAAGGCCCATTTTTCGCTCTCCCCAGGCTCCAGAGCCTGCTCCACCTTCCCGGAGGCCCTCCAGAGGCTGGAAACACCCCATTTGCTGACTTCCAGTGGGACCAGAAAGCCTATAGAGCCTGGGGAGAGTGAAAAACGGGCCTTCCGGTCCCACTGGAAGTCAGCAAATGGGCTGTTTCCAGCCTCTGGAGAGCCTCCAGGGGGTGGTGAAGGCCATTTTGATGGTGAAGGCCTGGCTCTCCCCAGGTTCCAAAGAAGCCTCTGGAGCCTGGGGAGAGCAAAAAACGGGCCCACCGTGCAATTGTGTGCCAAAAGTGGGGGAGCATAGGGGGGGTCACACACGCATGCATGGGTAGGTGGAGCACATTGAATTATGGGTGTGGGCACATGTGCACACACACACCCGTGCGCTCCCCCCGCTTTTGGCACGCAACGGCAAAAAGGTTTGCCATCACTGCTCTATATTAAGTTCTTAAATTACAAAAAGCAAGCAGCACTCATCTGAAAATGTAAAGAAAAGAAACAAAAGTTCTTTTTAAATGAAACTGGGGATATTTGTAAGCAATTCTACTTTGGCTGAAGGCAATTTAAGCAGAAGATTGCTGGGTCTGATCCTGAAGCAGTTATTATTTTACAAAAGCTTGATCAACAAACACTTCTTCATATGTCGAAAAACTTTCATGCAGTTTCAGAATAATGTACTGTAGTTCAGCTGTCTTCAACCTGGCATCTCTAGATATGTTGTTGATTAGACAGCAACATGGTGTTAATATGTGAAATTGCTTGGATATGATGGTGATTTATAACACAGTTCCCTTATAATAAGTATTTCACAGATATTGACTTGTTCTACTTCAAGTGAACACACGAATTCCTATTGTACTATGTAAACTAGTTTTGTGAACCAGGAGACAACCATACTCTTCCATATCATCTATCTTTATCTAATTGTTTATTTTAAATATTTCTGTCATCGTTGTTTCAATGTCCATGAAAGTTACAGTTAAGATTACAATATCATAGCCAGTTTTTAGATACAGGAGTACATAATAAAGCTGTATAAACTTGTTCTTCTAGTTCAGAAAGACCTTATTATAAATGAATATGTAATGTGAAAGTATTGATGTCTTCAATTTTGTAAAATAGGATATCCTGTTAGATTTCTGATTTAGTAGTACTCAAGGAAGAGGTACTTCCATTTGCAATAACTCAATTGAGTGTCCACTGGGAGTTTTAATATTTGTACATACAGCATTCATTGAAAGATGGACAGCTGTTCACAATAGAATACCCTATGCCACCAGACTTGAAATTTTGGGGTTGGACAACCTTGAACTATGCCGCCTACGGTCTGACCTAAGCATAGTACACAAAGTTGTCTGCTACAACGTCCTGCCTGTCAACAACTACTTCAGCTTCAACCGCAATAATACACGGGCAAACAATTGGTACAAACTCAAGGTAAACTGCTCCAAACTCGATTGCAGAAAACATGACTTCAGCAATAGAGTGGTCAACGCCTGGAATGCTCTACCTGACTCCGTTGTTACTTCCTCAAACCCCCATAGCTTCAACCTTAAACTGTCAACCGTGGACCTCATCCCATTCCTAAGAAGTCTGTAAGGGGGCGTGCATAAGTACACCAGCATGTCTACCGTTCCTGTCCTACTGTCCCCATTTATTTGTATTCATTTCATGTGCTCATGTCCATGTTTATACTTACACCTGTTATCTCGTATATGTTTAACAAACTAAATGAAATAAAATAAAAACAGTAACTCTGCTTCCTAAAACATGTGAAAGACCAACCACACACTAAAATAATTAAATGAACTTCAGTTTTCAAGACTGCATGTTTGATCTAAGAAGAGAAAAATTCAGAAATGAGCAATGGTTTCTAAAAGTTTTGTAATTGAATGGGCTAATTTAAAATTGGTCAATAAACTTTAGTGAGGTAGTATTAAAGATAACTTCATAACAGCTGGCAGGAGAGTCATTTAGGATTTAACAGGGCAAATTAAACCTCATACATATCTAATCCCTCAAGGACAATGGACAAATTCATGAATACTCCTTTCCATAGGCTTTAGAGAAAGACTGCAATTTCATTATGCTAGACCCTGAGATGATCTAACTCAGGGCTGTCAAACTCCTGGCCCACGGGCCAGATGCGTCATGTGCTGGCCATGTCCACACCCAGTTTAGCAAAGGAGAAAAAAGTTCCGATATGTCATGTGACAGCACCATGACAACTTGAGTTTGACACCCCTGCTCTAACCATATGGCTATCAGGTGATTTTTGGGAATGAAGGCTGACTTGGATTTGTAATCATGTGCTATTGATAGATAGTTGGCTGTGTCATATTGTTTGTTCACAGTCCTCTGGCAGAAATGGATGGGTTTCATCTAGCTAGAATGTGGACTACGAATGTGATCATTTGGAATGGCAATATAGTAATGGAAATTAGCATGAGTCATGGTTGATGCTTTAAAACTTGGTTCATTCTTATCATTCAGACCCAGATGACAAAATAGGAAAGCTATAGGGAAATGGAATAATGCTGAGAAATATCCTGGAAGGTTGCATTTGTTTACTTATTGTTTTAGGTGCTTGCATGGTATCCTGATATGATGGACTGACAATCAAATTGTCCGTTTTCCAAACACTTGCTGTCAAAGTTGCATGTTTGTAGATTGCAGGGACAGAATATATGCAGATGGGTTTATTGTACACATAGTCGTGTACAAACCACAATCTATACTCAAGGAGAGATTCCCATGAGCCTAAGATATATATTTTTTGCATTATCTTCAGACTCATCTTCAACCTATCCCAGGTGTCTTGTAGACTGTCTTGTTGTGTCTATATACTTACATTGCTACTGCAATTTCATTAATGCTTTCTTGGCTGGAAGCTGGGGATAGTTTTGTTGGATTCATCAGAGAAGTATGGTTGAGGTACCAGGTTTTTGTTTTACTGTCCCTATTTTAGTTCCTTTGTTTTTACTCTTGTTGTGAGCCATCCAAAGTTGGGTTTCTTAATATAAGCAGCCATATAAATCTAATAAATAAATACCCTACCTTCTCCCATGGCTTTCTGCTAATGTCTAGCACAGCACAGGCATCATTGGTTACCAGGTGGCACATATTCTGCCATGTCTAACAATTGGTTGTGGAAACTCACACCCTGATCACTATGCAGTTGGACCACAGTGATGAACTGCATGTCTTTGGAGATTATCTGAAAGGTGCAACTGGCCCAGAAAGTGGCAGCTAAACTGCTGGCAAGTCAAACCTGCCCTTGCAGTTTCCACCAGTGGTGAAATTCAGCTGGCTCTAACCGGATCATGCAATCCAGTAGCGCTGGCAGCGGGAGGCTCTACACACCCGCCCGGACGTCATCAAGTCCCATTTATAGTGCCTTTTTGAAAGAGTTTAAAGCCAGGTTCAGAAATAGCCCAACTGACAGATATAGAGAGGGGTGCGTTGAGTGAAGCAGGAGAAATGATTGATAATGAGCAAACAGCATTTCCAACTAGTGCTCCTAGGGGAAGACAATTCTGGCCCAAGTAACCTAGGATTCCCGTTCTGAGATTATGGCTGTTAGAATGTGGACCTCAATGGAGGACAGGCAGGTTAGTGCAAACTTGTACAGTTATGATTTGACAATTATCACCCTGCCACTTAGTGCTTCCCAAACAGCAACAGAAGAGGTAAAAATAATACTGCCCTCTCCACAAAGACAATGTACTGTAAGTAACGATGGAGATTATTTTTGTAAAGCCTTGGGAACTGCAATTGAATGAGCCTGATCCTGAGACCACTATCTGGTCACAAGGTCCATTGCATCATCTTGGGCAACCTACAGAAATAATTAAAGTAGTAAAAGGTAAAAGGTACTAAATAGATGTTCATTGGGCATCTGCTTAGGACATGAGAAACCATCATGAAAGACATTAGCCGGGCGCCATGTGAAAAGAAACCTCTGCAGCATCTAGGTGTCCAGAGTACTCTGCAATCCAAGTTGAAATGGCCATGGAGGACTGTGCCAGTGACCAGAGAGGAGGGCCATGCTTGCGACAACTTGACGTCATACAAACTACCGTATTTTTCAGAGTATAAGAAGTACCTTAGTTTTTGGGGAGGAAAATAAGAAAAACAAATTCTGCCTACCAGGTATTCATGTGGCTAGTCCTTAGCCTGGTCAGCTTCAGCACATTAGTTCACTCACTGGTTTTGAGTTGGGGGTGGTTGGGGCTGAAAAACAGCTTCAAAAGCACAGCTGATCGTCGGAGGGAGCTCCAGTGACTAAAGCAGGCAAAGTGCAGAAGGGGTAAGAGAAGGCAGCAGCTGTTCAGGGTAGCCATTTTGGGCACCACGAGTCGTGTTTTCGGGTGGTGATTGGCATCAATGTGCTTTGGCGATCCCCACAGCCTTGAAGGGCTCTCAAACGGAGCGTTTGGAGCAGGGGTGAAATGCTACCAGTTCGGACCGGTTCGGCCGAACTGGTAATGATGGTGGCAGGTGGTTTGGAGAACCGGTAGCGATGGCAGCGTGAGGCTCCACCCACCCACCCGGTCGTCATTACTTCCTGGTTTTAACCTATTTTTTACCCTCTGCACATGCACTGAAGGATTTGCACATGTGCAGAGGGTCCGCGCACACAGGTGCACTTCTGAACCGGTAGGGAAGGTAAGTAAGTAAATAGATTTCACCCCTGGTTTGGAGGCTGAAAACGTGGTGCACGGAGCCCAAAAACACAAGCCATTGTCGGTGGCAATCTCTGCAGCCAGGAAGAGGACATGCAGAGGCTGAAGGGAGGGGGCCAGCAGGTGGGAAGGGTTACATTTGGCATATAAGACGCACCCAAATTTTCAGCCTCTTTTAGGAGAGAAAAAAGTGTGTCTTATACTCCGAAAAATACGGTGATTTTTATTCTCCCACTGGCAACAGTTTCCTGTAACTCCCTCTACAGCCTAGCTGTAGCCTAGCGCAATACATTGTATTGTAATGCAATGACAACTTGCAGAATTCCTTGTCAGCAAAAGTCACCTGCACAGGTATCAAGCCTAAAACACATAAAAATTGCAGGTTCAGATAGGGAGGAATGCACATGCAAGATTGAAGGTCAATTATATCAAAAGTGCTGGCTGTCCTGTCCTAATAGGAAAGCTCCAAAGTTTATTACACATTTAATCCTTGGTGTACATAAAAACTAAAGAAAGTGTATTCTATTAACCTCTTCACATACAGTACTTATTGAGAATGCTGTGAATTCATACAGGTGAATGTATATTAAAAATGGTTTGAAATCATACTAGAAACCAATTGCTATACTATATACATGGAAGGATATTGCCCCTTAGTGGTCAGTGAGCAGAACAGAAAATCTACAGGAGAAGAAATGTTCTCTTATGTTAGTCTTTAAAAAGTCTTTAAAAAGTGCTGCCACATTCTTTCTGATTTATAAGTCAACCTAACACTCTGGTGAGAAAATCTAGGCATCTGAGATAAACGCCTGAGTACCTGAATATGTAAATAATACTTTTGCTTTGGGATAAGCCTGAAGCTTCCTTCCTGCAAATAACAGCTGAAGTAGTAAAACATCCCCAGATAATTTCCGTTATACAGAAAGTTAAGATAGTCCTTTTCTCTCTAACATCTCATTTTAGACCAGGGGTCTCCCACTTTAGCAACTTTAAGACTTGTGGACTTCAACATCCAGACTTCAACTCTGGAAGTTGAAGTCCACAAGTCTTAAAAGTTGCCAAGGTGGGAGACCCCTGTTTTAGACAACTGTTTTTAAACATGGTTGGTCAAAGGGGTTGGTCAAAGGGTCGTGTTATGCTTAGATTATTTTCAATTATGGACTTAATGATTATTGCTAAGGGACTATCCTGCATGGGGATAGGTATTTCATTGTTTTCAGACTGTAAACCTGCCCTTGGAACCCTTTCACTTTCTCACTAGTAGGATCTCTGCCCCAAAATTTCTGAAGATAATCCTGTCCAGAGAAGAAACCTACTTATTTAGGTGGGGAAAGAGCAATAAGAGACAAAAATCTTATGCCCAAAGCACTAAAAAGCACGAGGGAAGCTGAAGGGACTAAGTCACCATAGGACTGCCTCAACGTTTTCTTTCATCCTGTCTTTTCAATGATTCATTACGAATTAAATAC
Source organism: Pantherophis guttatus (assembly GCF_059756535.1). NCBI lineage: Eukaryota > Metazoa > Chordata > Lepidosauria > Squamata > Colubridae > Pantherophis > Pantherophis guttatus. The sequence goes on along the minus strand of NC_142070.1, from coordinate 66,359,667 downwards.
ACATTATAAACATTAGTTGAGTATAAATTAATTATTTATACTCAACTCCCCAAAGCCTGAAATTGAAATTGAACAGGAGGGTAAATGTTATGATTTTTTTATATATATATTGAAGAATGGTTACTAGACAATGGAGAATATCTTATAAACATACTGTGACCTGCTTTAAGATTATATATAAACAGTACATATAGAATAATCCTGTAGCCTAAATATTGGCACTTTCTACAAATGAAATGAAAGGTCACAAGCAGATTGATCTGAAATGTGTTGCCTTTTGTTGGCTGAAAGGGCAAAATTATCATTTTTCATTTCCAGGGGTAATACCACAGATATATATTTTTTTTCTGTTAGTTTAAATAGGAAAAAAATAGGCCTATATCAGGTCCAGGCTTTTTTGACTGATTCTGAGGCAATTATATTTTTTTAAAAAAATATCTTTTTATTCCTTAGTTTTTTTGTATTGGTACAATTATATAAATAACATTATATAAGCTATAACATTATTCTAGCTTTGTTTAAAAAATAGATATGCCAACATTTCTTATATGGGGAAGAAAACTTGTTTTTCTTTTTTAAAATTTGTTCAAGGAGTTGACCTCATTATCTGTCCCAGTGATGGCCAACCTTTTTGCCATGGCATTCCAAAAGCGGGGGGAATGCGGAGGGGGGGTTGTGCACGTGCGTGCCCACACCCATAATTTAATGCTCCCCTCCCCCAGACACATGCGCGCATGACCCCGCCCCCCCGCTCCTCACGCTTTTTGGCACGTGATGGCATGGTGGGCCCGGTAGGCCTGTTCTTCACCCTCCCCAGGCTCCAGAGGCTTTCTTGGAGCCTGGGGAAGGTGAAAATGGCCTCCCTCCCCGCCCCAGAGGCCGGAAACAGCCTGTCTCCTGACTTCTGGTCGGCCCAGAAGGCCCAAAAATCAGCTGGTTGGAGCACATGCGCACTGGAGCTGAGCTAGGGCAACACTCGCGTGCCCATAGATATGGCTCCGCGTGCCACTTGTGGCACACATGCCATAGGTTCACCATCATGGATCTATGCCATATTTGCCTTCATCTCAACTAGAGCTTTCAAGAATTGTTATTGTTATACTGCTTTAGCATGACTACCATATCCAAATTAAATGGATACTCTCCAGATAATCTCCAGATGACCTCATGCTATTAATTATATACTAGGGCTTGCAAAGCCTTTGAAAAAGAGATTTCACAATCCCAGGAGGAACACATATAAAACATATTGTTTTGAATAGTTAAAGCAACTGCATCACTCACAAAATTCATAAGACTATAATGGAATCTTCTCCTGGTTGGGCCTACCTTATCCAATCATCTGTATCAATATTCCTCATCATGTGCTGGCCCAAACAAGAATGGTTTCCCTTCAATTTCCTTCACTTTTCTCTAGACTTGGTTTTTAGGTCTACAACTACAGCATCTCACTACCAGCAATTTGTTTTCCTCGTCTATTATGATAGGTTAGAGCACGGGTGTCCAATTTTTTTATCTTTCTTGGGCCACACTGAGTGAAGAGGAATTTTCTTGGGCTGCATATAAAATATATAATATAGTTAAAGGAGCCACAGTGGCACAATGGTTAGAATGCAGCACTGCAGGCAAATTGCCCACAACCTCGAGTTCGATCATGACAAGGATCGATTCACCCTTCCGTCTTTCCAAGGTTGGTAAAATGAGGACCCAGATCGTTGGGGGCAATAATCTGACATTTTAAGACATCCGGAGAGTGTTGTAAAAGCACTATGGGGTGATATGTTGGTATGTTGAAGTGCTATTGCTATTACTAATGTATGTAAATCACATAATGTTAAAAGTTTACAACCTTGTGGGGCTGCATTGCTGATTATCCAGGGCTGCACACAGCTTGTGGGCCGTGGGTTGGACACACTTGGGTAAGAGCAACTTCACATTTCAAGTCAAATAGAAATTCATGTAAACTAATGTATTAATGTAATTCATCTTCTCTATCTTTCATCTTTCCTTGTTATCTATTGGCCTACGGAGGATCCACAATAGCAATAACACTTATATACCGCTCCATAGTGCTTTACAGCACTCTCTGAGCAGTTTACAGAGTCAGCATATTGCCCCCAATAATCTGGGCGCTCACATTACTGACTTCAGAAGGATGGAAATGGGAGTCAACTTTGAGCCCATCAGGATCGAAATCCAGGTTGTGGGCAGAATTTGCCTGCAATGCTGCATTCTAACCATTGCACCAAAGGGCTGATTTTCAGCCTTGACAGTTCAAATAATACAGAATTCTACAGACCAGAGATAAAGGTTCTTTCCCCTTACACACGGATCTGTTCTTGTCCCCTTCTAAAACTAAATTAAAATGGAATAAACAGAGGCAATAGTTTAACACTGAGCAAACTGTCCTCAAAGGCTACAGTCCCAAAGCTTAGTAATGATAGGATCATTCAAATTTTTTATAATCATGTGCCCTAGATCCAGGTTATCATCTCAGTTCTCCAGAATAACTCTAGAATCTCAACCGGCTGGATGCGTCACGTGCAGGCCACGTCCACCCTGGCTCCACAAAGGCAAAAAACGTTGTGATATGTCAAGATACATCACATGATGCGATCGAGTTTGACACCTGTGCTCTACATCAAGCTCACTAGGTGCTTTTCCATCTTTAAGGGAAGTTTTCTATCCTCAAATTGGAGTTCCCCAGACTCTTCTAAGAATGCATATGTGTTTTTGTATGCTTCTATCTTGACTCTAAGGGACACTCAGTAGCTCAGTGGCTAAGACGCTGAGCTTGTCAATCGAAAGGTTGGCAGTTCAGTGGTTCAAATCCCTAGTGCCACGTAACAGGTCCCAGCTTCTGCCAACCTAGCAGTTCGAAAGCACGTAAAAAATGCAAGTAGAAAAATAGGGACCACCTCTGGTGGGAAGGTAACAGCGTTCCGTGCGCCTTTGGCATTTAGTCATGCCGGCCACATGACCACGGAGACATCTTTGGACAGCACTGGCTCTTTGGCTTTGAAACAGAGATGAGCACTGCCCCCTAGAGTCAGGAACGACTGGCACATATGTGCGAGGGGAACCTTTACCTTTTTATCTTGACTCTGGGTTGTTTGTTTGTTTGTTTGTTGACAAATATACTGCCTATATCAGAAAACAAACCTCTTCTTTCCACATCCTTTCCCCTGCTTTAGCATAATTCTCAAACCTTATCTTCCTCCTTTGCCTAAAGATCTCTTTCCTCAAGCCAGCCCTGTCTTGATGACTACAGCCAAATACTCAAAAGCTTGAGGCATTCAACCCCATTTAAAACTGCCAAGTCTTTCACTTCAACCAAGCAAGCCTGGTTTTCTTTTCTGTACACCTGAGAGGTGGAACTACCAGAGGCAGCTGCAGCTCCTCTGAGAGCCAGAGTGGAGTAGAATGCTGTTGAGAGAACAAAACAAAAAAACCCATCACATCAGGCAAATAAATTCTTCCTCTTAGTATCATCATTGCCACAAAGTTAATTTGTAAAAGTATTCTACCCAGCAGTCTAAGAGAGAGAGATCCAAAGGCATAAGAGAGAAGGCAAAACCATTGCATTTTGAAATTTCATTTGTGGATAGATCTGAAGATTGCAGACAATGGATTTTCAAAACTATTGAGATTGATTGGAGCCTGGAAATGCACTGCTACAGATTGTCAAACATCTGACCTTAATGGGGCCTCCCTTTCCCATAATGGCAACTATGAGGAACAAGGAGGCTTCAAATGTGGAAGTTCATGGATGTTGTGTTTTCTTGGGAGGAATTATATCTGAGTGTTTTTAAGAAGGTTCAATTATCCATTTCTATGATGTTCGTAGAAAAGTAGCTTATGTGTTATTTGTGTTGGAATTATCACAACAGCTTTATTAGGAAATTAAATACTATAGATTATAGATTAAAATCTTGGTAATTACTATTAAATATTGTTTTTAAATTGCTTTGTTAAAGCTATAACTTTATCCCAGCAATCATCAAATTCCTATTAAAATGAATGTGGCTACTCCCACTCTACATTTGGCAAACTGAAGCAGAAAGATAACTTGTTGAAATCAGGGAGTGATCTCTCCATCCACTTGGTTGTATTAATTGGAAGAGTACAGATAATGTGTACTGCTATTGTGATTAATTCCAGAACTCTGAATTGCAAAACATTTGAGCCACAATCATATAACGGAAAGGCAAGAATCATGATCTTTTTCTTGGCAGTAGCTTGCTGAGTTGATATTCAACATGAAGGATACAGGTAAAAAGAATTCTAATATTCCTTTCTTGAGGACTGGTAACCTGAAATGACTTCCCTGTTTTGGCAAGAAAAGATCTTTTGAAAGGTTTTATTTGTGATAACCTTTAGTTTCTGGTATTTAATTGCTTTATTCTTTGATAAATTATTTATAACCATGTTATAAATGTTATAACATGGTTAGAAATGGGATGTTTGTAGAAATGGTTTCCTTTGGTTACATATTTCATTCAAATTACTCAGTTTTCGGTTATTGTTTAGAGTTTAGCTTATCCAGTCCCAGAGGCCTAAATGTTCTACACAGATATGACTAATGTATGCATTCCTGTAGCTTCAAGATATTTAATACTTCAGTGTTTAAGAATGCCAAATGATGCGTAGGCCTCAAAGAGAAAATGATTCCTTCTGAGCATTTGACAAACCCCTGTTATTTTCATTCATGTAAAATGGATGTCATGTGAGGATGGCAAGAAAATATTGAGTACTGACCTTAAGCACTGTCCCAAGAGGGAAAAAAAAGAAGGGACACAAGACTTTTCGATAAAATATCTCAAGCCATCTGATAAATTGAAAGCAAAGGGTCTCAGGCATTCTTTTAATCTTTTGTTTTTCAGATTAAGTAGACTTTTTAATTGTAAGATAATTTGTGCCTTTTAAAACCAAACACTGAATTCCTTACATCATAAAACTGTTTTACAGCCTTGCATATTTTAGCAATTCAATAAACCTTTTACAAATAATCCAGAAAGTCCAGCTGATGTCACACTTTGGTCATTTGCACTCTCCAGGGAACCTTTTACTACTAGGCTACCTAAAATCCTAGAGACACCAAGAATCCACAGTATGCAAAGAAATAACTTTTCACTCTTTTCACCTTTCTTCTAGGGATGTTTCAGGTATGAAGCATAAACTTAAAGGTGTATCTTCAAATTCAGCTGCTGCTCATTGGTAGTATGTACGTAATTTAAAACAAGGACAGGAGTCATCTACCAATAGTATAAGTGTAGGAGGAGCCTATTACAAGCAACACTGAAAAGCTACTAAAATATGTGATATTGAAACTAGGGCTGGGATTGGTTCAGAGCAGAGGAGAACACAAAACCACACTCTCTCTGGAGCATCTTAAAGCAGCTTTGCCACAAAATCCCCAGATAAGACATAGCTACTTAAAATGATGCAGTAAATTTGAGCTTCCACACATCCTGAAACACTGTTGAGGAACCAAATCTAAAGTACTGCACAGGCCTTAAAAAGAACCCACCAGGGATTCATTTCTTTTGACAAAATGAGTTTTGCCATTTAGGCTGATCCTGCTATCCTCTGTGAGCTAGTTTACACTGAAAAGGAGGTTGTTCCCCTAAGTGCTTAGTGCCAATTTAAACTACCATGTTTCATCTGGAAATTTCTCTATTTCAGAGGAAGTACCCTTACAATCCAAACGATTGTTTTTTACCAGTGGCTGAAATCAAGATGTGTGACCAGGAAATAAATTCCACTGAACCTAGAGAAATTGTTTCTCATAGAAAACATGTTTACATTTTTGACTTTTAAGAGTATATCTTGAATTTCCAATCCATATTAAAGGAAGCAGCTGATGGATCAGTTATGAGGGGAATTTTCTGCTCTTCATACAAAGAATATGGAAACCATGTATACTTGATGCATACAGTTATTGAAAAACAGAATAACACAAATAATATATTGCAAGCACAAAAAACAAGTAATATACACTTACTATATGTTAACTGTTTATCCATCCAGAATTTTTAATCTGATTACCACATTACTTAGGAACATTAATAAACACAAGAGAAAAAAATGTGCTATTTTTTCTTAAGAATGATGGAAGCCATTTCCATGTGAGTAGTATATGTAATCCCCAAGTACTTGGATTCTTATTTTATATGGCTCTTCCACACACAAAAAAACTTTGTTATGTACAACACTAAATTCTTATCATATATATTTTCAGTGCCATTATGAGTTATTTTTTTTAAAAAAATCTAAATAGGTATACCTGTATGGACAAATATTTGTGGCAGTTGTTGCAAGTGACTACTAATTATTATAGCTTTTTAATGTACTTAACCTGCATATTTAGGATAGTAAAATGCTCAAATTTACAGTCACTTTAGAGAAAGGACATATTTTTGTGGGCATTTGTCCTTCAAGTTGAATATGTAGGACAGTGAAAATGACATAAAAGGTTCCAGCAATATACTTTTTATGGAGAATATGTTATTGGTATTAAAAAAAATTACACAGCCCACCCCACCCCACCCCAAAGTTACATATTATGAGCTACACAAAATCTAAAATGTAGGGACTTTTCACAGTACATTGCACTAAATGAACACATAGTAGATTAAAAGATGTGAATTCAGAACTTCCGCTTAAAAATTTAAAGTTTCTGACATCATCTTCCACCATTCCATTAGCTCTTCCTTTTCCTCTTCTTTTCTTTCAGACAATGATTCCAAGTCAAAATCAACCTAGAAAGTGGAAGCAAACATGAATGCTAATATTCTTAATTTATAAGTGAAAAAAAATGGATTTATTAACTAAAATTGTATATATACTAGATTTAAATCCATTTCCCCAGTAGAGACTTACAGCATTGTTTCAAATCACCCAGCCATCACTGAGAAGATGGATGGATAGATGGACAGACAAATACATTGATGATGATTCTAGAAAATCTGCCTTAGAATACATCAACTGAAATCAATGAGAATCATAACATAATTCTGACTTATTTCAATAACTCTGCATTAAGTCTACATCTCCCTGAATCCTGTTAATTGGAATCTTTACTTAGCTTGGTGTTTTTAATTATAGAAGGTTTTTAGTTCATTCCTATCTTAAAAGGTTGTTAGCTAAAAGCATTGGAAACCATTCTCTAAATTTTCTATTGTGCTAAAATAAATTCTAGATACAAAAAGAAAAGCTAAATTTATTTTAGCACAATAGAAAACTTAGAGAATGGTTTCCAATGCTTTTAGCTAACAACCTTTTAAGATAGGAATGAACTAAAAACCTTCTATAATTAAAAACATCAAGCTAAGTAAAGACCAAGTTCTTCTAGGTTTTAATTCAAACCATGTATATGGTGCTTAAAAGTTAGTGAACTCTTGATTTTTGGATATTTCTACATAAACATGACTTAAAAAATGAACTGTTCTCCCACCAAGTCCTAAAGCTATATAAAGTGAACACATTTAAACAAATGAGCATTGTTCATTTATTCATTAAGGCAAAACTACATATAAGTGCATGACAAAACTTTGTGAACCTTTGCTTAGATCACGTGAAGTGACAGTACTGCCTTATACTGCACTGTTGGAATACTTGGAATACTGCATCCAGTTTTGGTCACCAAAATACAAAAAAGATGTTGAGATCGTAGAAAGAGTGCAGGAAAGAGGAAAGATGACAAGGAGCCTGGAGGCTAAACCACATAATGAACAATTGAAGGAATTAAGTATGTCTAGTCTAATGAAGAGAAGGTCTACGGGTAATATGATAGCAGTCTTCCACTACTTAAGAGGCTGTCATGGAGAAGGAGGAGTCAAGCATATAAAAGGATCAAGCACATGAGGCCAGGAGAAGAAATAATGGGTGGGAGATAATTAAAAGGAGATCAATCTAAGAACTGAGGAGAAATTTCCTGATGGGGGAATAATTAATCAGTGGAACAGCTTGCCTCCAGAAGTTGTGGTTGCTCCATTACTGGAGGTTTTCGAGAAGAGATTGGACAGCCATTTGTCTGGAATGACATAGGGTCTTCTGCTTGAACAGGGTATTGGACTAGAAGATCTCCAACCCTATTATTCTACGTATTAGTAATTAGTGAGCTCCCTCCCCTCTCAATAGAGAAATAATAGCCGCAACTCAACGTTTATGAAAATTGTTGATCAGTCCTGTATGCTCACTTGGAGAAATTTCAGCCCATTTCTCCTTACAGACTCAGGGATGTTGATGGCTTCCTTGCATGAGATTTGGGTTCTTGAATAACATTTCTACAGTATTAAAGTCAATGTTATATCTAGTTTTAGGAATTGTGTGGAGAACAAATCATGTTTTAGGTCATGCCTATGCAGAAATATTTAAAATTCAAATGGGTTCACAAATTTATAAGTACCACTCTACTTGGCCTAGATTTGAAGGACTGAATTAGTTTTATATTGCTGTCTGTGGATATTATACGGATCTTTGTCTCTCTTTTGATTAGAATTTTTCTTCTTTTGTCATCTGCCTTACCGTAATCATTGTAATATAAAATCAAATTTTCTTTTATTCCCTGTAAAATGACTAGCCATTTTTTCCTATGTTGTATTATATTTTGTTTGCTTGCCTTTCTCTCTATTCCTTTCTGACAGAGTTTTTTTTATCTTTCAGATAAAGAAATACTTAAAATATTTCATAGAGTTCCAATGAGACTTGATGTACAAAACATTAAAAACATTGATAGGAATGGGCACTCTAAGTTAAATGCAAAAATGGTACCACTTACCCTAATAGCAGGACTGAAGGGAACAGCCACTTTTTTAGTGATTGCTAGGTAGCCAGGTGCTGAAGCTGTCACTTTATAATTTCCAGGTACCAACAGCCTCCAGTAATCACCATCCTTTGCTAAGGAAACAGAAAGATGCCACTATTTTTTGAAAACTTTTAGGAACATGCTTAAGTGGCACTGAAATATGTTTGATCTGGTTTGTTTTATAATTAGAATCTCAAGAGGCCACTGGAGTCAGGTGCAAAATACAAGAGTGATTTTGGAAAGGGGAAGAAAAGGCCTTTTTACTGGAACCCCATATATTTTTGTTCTTCCCATCTTAAAGCATGAAAATATAAAAACCTTGCATTATTTTAAGACAGGGCTGTCAAACTTGCAGCCCGCGGGCCGGATGCATCATGCGCTAGCCACACCCACACCCGGTTTAGCGAAGGGGTAGAAAGACACAATACATCACGTGATGCCGCCATGACGACGCAAGTTTGACACCCCTGTTTTAAGACATTCATGAGCATTAGTCATTTTGCTCATGAATGTCTTAATATAATGCAAGGATTTGTTTCTTTTTTCTGTAAATAGGACAACTGGATTAAGAATCAGGTGATAAGAGAAAGGACTGCAGTTTTGTCAATTTTAATATAGCAGATCTGATTGACTGAGAGGAAGCAACTTTATCTGAATTTATCCAGTTCTGAAATAAAATGTAAAAACTTCAGTTTCTTTTATATAGGAATTCAGCAGAGTTTTCTCCACCCATTGGCCAACATTTGATAGATATCATCTATTTTCAGGAGAGGCCACTAATCCTGAACATTTTGTCTATTAAAAGTAGTTTTATGAAATTGTGGCCTTCCAGTTATAGTTAAATGAAGGCATAAAGATTTGAATTTCTGAACTGAGATTCAGATTTCATCCTGAATGAAACAGGAAAATGGGCTCATCCTAGAAAAGTCTAACAATGCTATTTTCTAGTTCCAGTGTTTATTTTAAAAATCTGGACATGCACACATTAGAAGTGGAAACACTGCTTTCCTTTTTGGTGATGCCTATCCAAATGAAAAAGAACATTTTGGCCATTAGAAGTTTTCCTCAGTGGCAAGAAAGGCTAAGATTGCTTTTGCAATTGTTCTTCTACTGATATATTCTTTGCTTTCCAAAATCATATGCAAGGATTGCAGGGCCATCCTACTCCCCCTCCCCCTAGAAAATATAAAAGGGTATTGCTGTATTCATCCATCTATCAGCATTCATCAAATATCTCAATGTGGTACCTATGAATACTTACCTGTTGTAATATCATGGTTTATCCCCTCTACAGAAACTGAGGCATTAGCAATTGGATTACCCTGAAGATTTCTAACAAATCCTTTTATTCCTCGATGTATCTTAAAAATAAAGCACAAAAAGTCTTGATATTTCTCTAAATAATATATTTACAAAATAAGAGAAGAAAGAACTTAGAACGATTCACAACTATTCACTTCCTATTAAAGTTAGTGGATTTAGTCTCTGATAAAATGTCTGTACTGGATCATTGTCAGTAGGAACATTTCAGATCACTGTCAGCATGAACATGTTGTGTTCAGAGCTTGTTGCTGGTTAAACTAAATACAGAGTCTCTTCAAACAATATTTTGAAAATTGTTGAATATTTATTTGACTTTTAAAATCTCTGATTATTGTTTCCAGAAAGGAGGCAGTGGCAAATCACTTCCAAAATCTTTGCTAGAAAAACTGCAAGGACTGCTTCAGGAGTCAACAGTGACTTGAAGGTAAACCTCCTCTTCCTTGTTTCACATTTTAGTCAAATTGATGAACTGGTTATCAGATTCAGAACAAACCACAAAAGTAACCTTAGTTTGTGATTTTTAAAACAAGGCCAAGTTTGAAGGGAGTTGATAAAACAGGAAACTATCTGTCAACTCGCATCCCTGGCCAGCTCTCGAGTTGCCATAGGCAAGGGGGTTGGGAAGCCGACGAAGCAGCATGGCAGCCAAAAACAGAAGTACATTCTAGACATATCTCTCTCAAGGCTGTCTCCTAGGGTTACCCACAGCGGCCAGAAGGGAGTGATCTCTACAGCCCGTGAAATTTCTCCCTTGGCAAATATGATTGATGAATTACCCTAGGGGGAGGGGTGTGATTGGGGCGTAAATTACATGGGGTCAGAGTTGGCTTCATTTGGAACGTGCCGACATGAAGCTCCTAATAAATAACTAGATTTCTTTTGAAGCTTTGCTCGAGGCTCATGATTTAATTAGGGCATTCATTGGAACCCTGACAGCATCATTAGAGACTTCCTCATTTAACTGCATTTTGTGCAAAGGGGATGTGTAGACGCATAAAAGGTTTTTTCCAGTTTAGAAAGTAAAATATAACTTTGTAACGATGGCCATCAACATGAATAAACCCCTTCTGTGGTTTAGTGGTTGGAGTGAGTTTTTAATCACTAGCTTCATAGGTCAAGCTTGGAACTCAACTGCTGAATGTCTGATCTCAGGAAATAGTCCTTCCTTATTCACAGAATTGAGAATTAGGTTCTCAAAGGGTCACTCTAATCTCATTTCAGAAATCAATATATTTGCTTAGTTCTGTTAAGGCTGTTATCCCAATCAGCATAATTATATAATTTTTAACACTTGTAGAATAACAAAAAGGAGTTATTTTTAGACCCTTTATCAATATTTGCTGAAGTAGATATGTTGATTTTCTTTTCTGAAGTTGTGCATCTCTATGTGATTGTGTTTCTGCAGTTGTTCCATGTGCCTGAATGTGCACACTGGGAAGCATGTTATGGGCTACATATGACAATTCTGGATCATGCGACTAGGACCAGGCTTTTAGTTTTTCAGTCACCAGTTTCAAGTTGCTTCCAGCTGCCTGTTTTCTTTTTAACCATCTTCAGCATGACGCCTATTTTTCATCTCCACCTTTCTTTGTCCTGCCATATTAAACCTCATTCAGTTTTCAGAAAGATAGCATGCGGACAAACCAAAAATTGAAATAATAAAAATTAAACCCAAGCTGGCACAAAGAATCTTAATATAAATATAAAACTGTATGTAGATAGTTTGTCTACTGAAGAAATAAGTTTCCTGTGCAGACTGGTCCCTCATGAGCCTTCCAACTGTAAAACAATGAAGAAAGCAAGTACATTATAAGAAATGGATAGTGATTCTTGAGAGGTGGTTATTGGGTGCCATGAACTGAGAGGACATGTTCCCAGAAGGGTCATCTTTGGGTTACAGAATTCATCTGGTTATTAAGACAAATTTAGGCCAGATAGTTCTTAGAGCTAGATAAAATGAAATCATATGTGATTTATACATGTAGGTAACGTGTCATCAGAGTATAAGTAGAAAATCTTGGGCACACGAATATCTCTATATGTTCAGGGTTTCTCTTCTTAAGATTTCTGCTTGGCCACAAGTTAGGTGCTGTCAGGTGCAAAGGATCAGGATAATAATTCAAAGCTTTAATGCTTAAGCCTACATTTGGAGAACTTTGGCAGTTTTTCCAATTGCATCATGGTATCTCACAGTCAGCTGTCAATTTCAGAATTCTCCTAGGTTTGGGATTATATTTGGAATTATATGTAACAATTTTTTTTAATTTGAACTATTTTTCCAAAGTAGAAACTGAAGTCAGATACAAATAAAAAGTTCAAAATGAGGTCTGTGAATCCTGATTCCAACTTTTAATTTATTTCTCCTTCAAATCAATCCCAATTGTGTATAATTATAGCCATACAGGGAAATGGTAACACTTGCTTCTCTCCTACTATATATATTTCAAAAACGAATTCATTGAACTTAATGGGATCTAGCCTACGTGTAAACATGTATCATACTGAGCTGCTCACTAGGCTTTCTAGCAGTTCTTTAAATCTCAACATGGTTGTTTGGTTGTTTGTTTGTTTGGTTGGTTGGTTGGTTGGTTTTACTACAAGGACAGGAAACCTGTAGTGCTCATCTCCAAGTCCTCTTTATTCAGACATCACCGTCCTGTCTGACCTTGACTTCTGAAAACTGATAGTGCTTTCTTTACATTTTGTCATGGCTCGGGATTCAGATGACTCTGAATCTGAAGAAACCCCTCTAGCTGAGCCAGCAGAATGTGAACCTCAGAAGACACTAAGCCATGAATCACTTGAGACTGATCAAACAGATGCATTATCAGAATAGTTGGAACAGATAAGATATAGCTTTCAAACCTTCAGATTCAGCAAGTAAAGATTCTCATTAAGGCTCCTTGGCAAGCAAGGGAGTGACTGTCTTAATTAGAGGACAGCTGGCTGCAGACTGATATAAGTGGCAACCTTATTTCTCTATTGGAAGTCTGATTTCCTGTGCCTGGCATGTTGTTTTGATATATTCTGCTCATACAAGAAACTCTGACCTTTGGACTGAGTAAGGAACCAGGCTTGACTGTCTGAACCTCTCTTCTGCATGCGCCTGTTTAAAGCAATACTACTTAGACAAGCTTTGTTTCTAGGAGACTCTGTTGATATTCATTTGCTTATCTGCTGTTTATCCATACCATCTTAAGCAGATTGCTATCAACACCTAGCAACTGCATATTTGTGCGTTTGAAACAGGACACATTTGAAGGAGTGAAGCTGTAGTTCAAATGATGAAGCAATGAGCCTTATGATCACCCAAAACTAAGTATAACACTTGATGGTCAACAAATGCCCTAACCTTGTTCTCCAGGAAAAAATTACCTGCTCAATGTAACTGATAAGTGAATTCTTGTTGTCCTCCCAATAGGTTTTCAGAGTTTCTTCTGGAGGGAATTTTTCACAGCTAAGCTCCACGGTGATTTCAAAGCAATTGCTGCTAAGATAGTTGAAGTCTTGCATACCTATGTAATTACATATACAAAAGTTGACATTTAATACGCAGTGGGTTCTAAAGCATATCAGATTAAAGTTAAGTGGAAATAATTAGTTGGGATCAGTTGGAATAAATAGATGTGTACTGTAGAAAATTCAAGACCGATATATATTATGGTACATATATACTGGTCTATTTACAAGACCTTCAGGGCAGGTAATATGTTCTTGGACCAAAGTCTGAAGTGTAATATGATGATTGATTTGCAATCACAGCTGTAATTATACATTTGGTCTATATATTTTGCTGATGTGAATATTTGGCTTCAAAAATCCTACTTAGGAGTCAAAGAATTTCTAGGTATAATTCAAGTGTTTCTAGGTAAAATGAGTTAATATCAGATAATAACATCATGACCGACGAAGCCTTGAAAACCAAGGATTTTGAAATGGACTTTTTAAAAAATATTGCAATTTCAAGAAACACAGTATATCAGTGCTAATTATGAGATGGAGACTTACCCATGGTAAAGATATTGTTTAGTACATTTGACAACATAATAGTTGTTTATATATGTTCACCAGTCAAAATCAATCAAGAATATTCCAACGAATTTAAACAAAAAAAGAGAGTAGCATAACAAATCAATAAGAACAAACTTTTCTTGATCCTTTTCTGAATGGCTGTTAATTTTTTACTGCATTAGAAGTATGTGCACAAAATACCATTTGTGTGTGGTTTCCAGATATGGTTTAGAATGCCTATCATAGTCTTTGAAGATTCCCTGATTATTAAGGAGTAAGTACATATATAAAGACAGCTGTTTATCACCATGCTAGAAATCAGGGAAGGAAAGAAAGTGGGCCCGAATGTATTCCCCACCTGCCAAGAATAATGATAACAAAGCAGGTATGTAAAATCTCTTGATTTCAACTGTAACATTTCTGAAATAATAAATCTTTATAACTTCTTTTTTCCTGGATATAAATTGCCCCAATGGGTGGAAACAACAGTTGTAATTTATTTTGCTTCATGTACAGAACAAACTGACATGAGTTCTGATTTATTTCCTACATATTATATTGCTTACACCAGTTAACATGCCAATCAGGAACCATTTTATAACATTGGAATAATATGCTAAATGACGAGGGAAAAACTCACTATGATAGATTCATCCGTTCCATTTTTTTCTTATAAGTAAAATCCATGGAATTGTAAAAATTGCTGTATGTAATGGATTAGTTCATAAAAATTATGAAATGATAATTTGTTGTTTTATCATATAAAAAGGTTTGCTTTCACAATAAATATTTTAAAACATTGAACAAGGAATTAGCGTTATTATTCTGCCTTTTTAAACTGCCAAGAAAATGAGAAACTCACAATGCAAATCAAATTATTTATTTATTTAGTGCAAATCAAATTTGTATAAATATTGATATGTCTTTTGTCTATTAACTGATTTGATAAATGTACCACATTTTTATGTGCTAGGCTCTTTACTATGTACATGGAATGTGTACATTTTTAATGCTGGTTAGGGCCAAACGTTATGTACTTAATTAAAATGAATTTTAATATGAATTAGAAAATTTCACAGTTTTAAAGTTTCCAGTTCATATTAAAATCTCTCATCAGATTGGCTACTTAATTCTTGCTGACTTTAATAGGATTTAATTAAATAGTCATCCTGGATAAACAAATTAATTCTTCAAGATGCTATTTCTATACTATCAGGAGATAAGAGTCTTTTAACTCTGTGTATAGAACACCAGAATAGAAATATTATTTATATTCAATGAAATACAAAATTTTCCACTCTAGACAATTTATTCATCACAATGACAGGTTAACTAAGCACAAATCAGCCTGTTTTCCTATGTCTGGTTAAGTAAAAGGATCAGTATATATAAACAGAATAGCTGCACCTGCTGAAATTTGTTCTTCTGTTTAACTATTTTAGAATGCAGACAACCAGCCTTTAATCATATATAGCCACTCTTTCCAAGTTTATATTTTCCAATTTTCTGTATTTATATTTTATATATTTGCCACACTGCTCTCTTTTTCTATAATTTGCCTTAGCTTGCTTCCATATTTTCTCTACATTTATACTAACCTTATATTGTATCAGGAACGACCTCATCGCTTAGGCTACTTTAAGGGATGGAAGAAATAGCAATGCAGCCAACAGGTACACTGAAGTGGACAGTATAATCTCCTTTGACTCCTAGTGCACTTATCACTTGAGGGTCACTTGATTTTTAAAAAATATGCCATTCAGAAACCTTCCGCATACCAAACTATGGAAACTATATTGGAACAATAATGCTAACAGAATGTAAAGTTACCTCAGTAGCGCTATAATGATCCTTGTTAATTTTAACTGTTACGATGGTTCTCATTTTGCAAGCTACCCAGAGTTAAAGCAACTCTGGGTATAGCTTACAAAATGAGAACTATGGAAACAATTAAAATGAGATGGGCTGCATATAAATTTAATAAATAAATAAATAAATAAGCAGACAGAGCTTATGGAGATCTCTATCTTTCCATATAGAAACACAGAATATCAGTTTATTTAAGAATAACAAACATTGGTGACTAATAGGTCTCCCGTCAATGCTAGTCAACAATTTATATGTATGCTAAGGCCTGCACTTAGTTACTATCGTTAACTGTTGTGGTCTGCTGGCGGCCTGCAGAGCTGGCAGCCAAGTCGGACAGTGAGGAGGTTGGGGAGGAACATGGGCCAGTCCTGGAGTCTGGGGAAGGCTCAGACGCCTCCGGAATCTGATATCAGTGAGACAGAAGAACAGTGTGAGCCTGTTTCCGGTGTGCGCATGTGCAGAGCTGCCAGAAGGCAAGAACAATTAAGGAAAAAAGGATGACTCGGGTGTAAGGCTTGGAGTTGATTGACCACTCCCATAAGACATAAAAGAGGAGCAAATGGACATGAGCCTTTGCAGGAAGCAATTAGTTCATATAGTCAATTCAAGCTCTGAGAAGTCCGTTTGACTCTGTGCTCCATTTGGCCTTGCAAAACTAATTGACAATTAGGTCTCTGGCAGTGTTTCAAAGGAGATAAAGGTGCTTATCAACATTACCCTGAAAGACTGTATCAACTTGAGCAGACATCTGTCGGAATCTTCACAGACTGTTTGTGAATCATTACGGGCTGTGAATGACCATAATTCACAGACGTCTCAATAAAAGACCCTTTTTGGGGATTAAAATTGGGATTTATGCTTTCTCAGGAAGCCTAGGTCAGAACACCTACCTGCACTGAGGCCTGGGGAAGTTCATTGTGAAGGACAACCTTTGTCTAGATGACCCTGCAACAGAGCAACCTCACCAACAGCCTGTAAATTCTTCTGGCAACAACTATATGAGTTCTACGATATTTGTGGAATTTATTACTTTATCTGCTCTATAAACACTAATAAGTCATATTTGACTTAGATTTCTACTTTCAGCTCTACTCTGACATACTGTAAGTATAAGATTAAAATGTTGTATTTCAGCAACACAAACCTCCTGGAACGCTATACCAAGCACCACCATTAGTTGTCCCATCAATGAAACTGCTGTCATCATCATTCTTGCGGCATGGTGGCCGATTTGGGTTTGACATGGCTGGATTAAAAGATGAATAGCTTCGGGCTAAGCTTTGGAAAAGAGCATCATCTGGGCAGGAGCTGTATTCATGTGCACTTCCTGGGGGAACAGTAGTAAAATACATAATAAAAGATGGAAAGAATAACAGAGAATGTAGGCCAGCTTTAATTATCTGAATTTAGATCATTTAAAATTCAGGATTATCCATGACAAGAGCTTCATATGAAGACCATTGGTGTTTAATTAGAACAGACACATTGAGATACACATTCTTCTTAATAAGCTGTTTCAGCAACATGGAACAAAAAAAACCTAATACAAAACTAAATTAACATATAATTTGTGAAAATAGTACTAATCAAAGTAAGAAGAATGGTATAATCTCGTCCTCATTATTATGTCCCTAAAATCTACTCCAAGTTCTTTTTCCTTCTTCTTCCATGAGCTCCTCCAGCTTTAAAAAGGGGAAAAATATTTTGTCAGTTTAGAAAATTACAACATACCATAAAGAAAAAGAAAGCCTGCATCTCTACTGATTAAAAAGAAAAAAAAAAGTTTATTCTGGGAAGTCTGCAGTAACAGGCAAAAAGAGAGAAAATTAAAACTTACAAATAATACAAAAGATAAATTAATTAAAATAATGGACAGTAAAAATTTAATCTGTCCAGGTTGGGAATGTGGGTCTCAGCATGCTATTCAGAACTCAGCACAGCCATCAAGCTGACCAAGGCTATTGAGCCTAGGATTTACAATACATACCAGTCCGAGTCTCGTCATATGGGTAATTTGCCACAAGGTCCCCACCGTGAAGATTGGCGGACAGTACAAAGGGAATATCCATTATCCAGTGAATCATAGCTTTTGTTTCTGGTGCAAGCTATAGCAGAAATTTGTAAAAATTATAGTTCATTAGAGTACTGCAATAAGCACTGCATATTTTTTGTAGAACAAAATTAAAACAGGTTCATCGGTTTCCAGACATTTGCCCTGGGATACAAAATGGAATAAAATAGACTTGTTTCATATAGTATGCATTCAATGTGTACCTTTGGAAACAACAAAGGACACAAAGGAAACTACAGCCATCTATCTCCACAACCCTCATCTCAGACACACGAACAACAGTCAAGCCTCCTACAACTGACCCCATCCCATTGGGTTCACAACCCCTAGTGATCACAGAAAAAGAAGTGCAAGGCCTGTTTCACAGACAAAAGCCAGGAAAAGCTCCAGATCCAGGCCCAGACAAGATAACTCCTTCTTGCTTAAAAGTCTGTGCTGACCAATTGGCCCCGTATCTCAGAGGTGGGTTCTAATTTTTTTTACTACCGGTTCTGTGGGCGTGGCTTATTTTGTGGGTGTGGCTTGGAGGTCATGTGACTAGGTGGGCGTGGCTAGCTGGTCAGAGTCATTTCTGGAAGGTCCTCGCACTTACGACCAAGTCCTCGCACTTACGACCCGACTAATTTGTTTGCTTTTAACACTGATCAGCTGTAGGACGGCCCTTTGAAGCCCCGCGGCAAGAGTTTAAACAGTTTTTTTCCCTCTAGTCATCAGCTGGGACTCAGGAGGCAGCAATAGATTGGGGGTGGGACCAAATAAAAGGTAAGAATAACGTGGGGGGGGGGCGGGGGGGAGAACCGGTTCAGTGACATCATATCATCACCGCTACCGGCTCGGCCGAACCGGACCGAACCAGGAGGAACCCACCACTGCCGTATCTTCAATAAATCACTAGAGATGTGCTATGTTCAAACGCTCTACTATCATCCCAGTGCCGAAGAAGCCCACCATCAAGGAATTGAATGACTAGAGAACAGTGTTCTAACATCTGTAGTCATGAAAAATTTTGAAAGGCTAGTGCTGTCCCACTTGAAAACCATCATGGATCCACTGTTAGACCCCTTGCAATTTGCATGCGGAGCAAATAGATCAACAGATGATGCTGTTAATATGGCTCTGCATAACATCCTACAACATCTTGAATCTCCAAAGACCTATGCAAGAGTCTTCTTTGTAGACTTCAGCATTCAATACCATCAATCCAGACACACTTCTAACTAAACTAAACCAGCTACAGGTATCTGAACACACTTGTAAGTGGATCATAAGCTTCCTAACAAACAGGAAGCAGCAGGTGAAGCAAAGCAGAATCACATCAGATACCTGTACAATTAGCACAGCCCCCCCGAAGGCTGTGTGCTCTCCCCACTTCTCTTCTCTTTGTATACCAATGACTACATCTCTAACGATCCATCTGTTAAACTACTGAAGTTCGCAGATGACACAACAGTGATCGGTCTCATTCGAGACAATGATGAATCCACATACAGACGGGAGGTTGAACAACTAGCCTCGTGGTGTGACCGGAACAATCTGGAACTGAACACACTCAAAACTGTAAAAATGGTGGCAGACTTTAGGAGAAACCCTTCCATACTTCCACCTCTCACAATACTAGACAACACAGTATCAACAGTAGAGACCTTCAAATTTCTAGGTTCTACCATATCGCAAGATCTAAAATGGACAGCTAACATCAAAAACATCATCAAAAAAGCATAACAAAGAATGTTCTTTCTGCGCCAACTCAGAAAGCTCAAACTGCCCAAGGAGCTGCTGATTCAGTTCTACAGAGGAATTATTGAGTCTGTCATCTGCATCTCTATGACTGTCTGGTTTGGCTCTGCAACCCAACAAGACAGACACAGAGGATAATTAGAACTGCAGAAAAAACAATTACTACCAACCTGCCTTCCATTGAGGACCTGTATACTGCACGAGTAAAAAAAAAAAGGACAGTGAAAATATTTATAGACCCCTCACATCCTGGACATAAACTGTTTCAACTCCTACCCTCAAAAAGATGCTATAGAGCACTGCACACCAGAACAACAAGAACAGTTTTTTCCCGAATGCCATCACTCTGCTAAACAAATAATTCCCTCAATACTGTCAAACTAGTTACTAAGTCTGAATTACTATTAATCTTCTCATCATTCCTATCACCCATCTCCTCCCACTTATGACTGTATGACTGTAACTTTGTTGCTTGTATCCTTACAATTTATATTGATATTGTTTCCTGGTTGTTTTTTTTTGTACCCTATGACTATCATTAAGTGTTGTATCTTATGATTCTTGATGAATGGATCTTTTCTTTTATGTACACTGACAGCATATGCATCAAGACAAATTCCTTGGGTGTCCAATCACACTTTTTTTTTTTAAATTTGATTTATATGCCGCCCTTCTCCGGAGACTCAGGGCGGCTTACAATGCGTTAAGCAATAGCCTTCATTCTTTTGTATATTTTATACAAAGTCAGCTTATTGCCCCCACAAACTGGGTCCTCATTTCACCTACCTTAGAAAGGATGGAAGGCTGAGTCAACCTTGAGCCTTGGAGAGATTCGAACCAGCAGAAATTGAAGGCAGCTGTGTTAATGATAGGGTGCACTAAACCACTGTACTATCAAGGCTCTTGGCCAATAAAAATTTCTATTCTATTCTATTCTATTCTATTCTATTCTATTCTATTCTATTCTATTCTATTCTACTGTATAATGTTTCAACAGAGTATCTGAATGCAATACACAGATTAATTATTAGTGAATGCAAATATAGGTATTATTTAGTGCAATAGGCATATGATATAATCATATTCATGATATAATCATACTCTCTCACACCCACATTCTGATAGTTATCAGAGACCAAGATTTCCAGTAAATCTTTAAGTGCTAGCAGAAAACCTGCTAAGGATAATTAGAACTGCAGAAAAAACAATTACTACCAACCTGCCTTCCATTGAGGACCTGTATACTGCACGAGTCAAAAAGAAGGCTGTGAAAATATTTACAGACTTCTCACATCCTGGACATAAACTGTTTCAACTCCTACCCTCAAAAGGATGCTATAGAGCACTGCACACCAGAACTAGACACAAGAACAGTTTTTTCCCAAACGCCATCACTCTGCTAAACAAATAATTCCCTCAACAGTCAAATAATTTACTAAGACTGTATTACTATTATTCTTCTCTTCCTTACTAGTATCTATCTCTTCCCACCTATTACTATAACCATGTTGCTTGTACCTTTCAATTTATATTGTTTTTATTTGTTTCCTAGTACGATTTGATAGTTTATTAGTAACCTTGACTATCACTAAGTGTTGTATCTTTTTATTCTCGATGAATGTATTTTATACTCCTTATGTACACTGACAGCATATGCACCAAAGACAAATTCCTTGTGTGTCCAATCACATTTGGCCAATAAAGAATTCTATTCTAATCTATTCTATTCTTTTCAGCCACTTCCTCTCTTACAAAAGGAGCCTTGGTAGTACAGTAGCCTAAAGCACCCTGTTATTAAGACCAGCTGCCTGCAATTACTGCAGGTTCGAATCTCGCCAGGCTCAAGGTTGACTCAGCCTTCCATCCTTTCTAAGGTAGGTAAATTGAGGACCCAGTTGTGGGGACAATAAGCTGACTTTGTATAAATACACAAAAGGATGAAGGCTATTGCTGAGCACATTGTAAGCCGCCCTGAGTCTCCAGAGAAGGGCGGCATATAAATCAAATTTAAAAAAAAAATGCCTCACTCTCTGCTCTTGCTGGTGGCAGCTGGAGTCTGAACACATTTGAATAGCACCAAGATGTGAAATGGCAACACTGATCAATTCAGTTAGCTGTTTCATAGATCCCATTTTGTACTAAACAACAGAAGCAGCGAAAGCCAAAGGGCAGATGAGTCATATTCCAGCCTTTTCTGGTTGACTTCACAGGTGATGTCTTGCTCTACATGTGATCATTGTAAGCTGAGGCAGAGACCTCTGTGGAACACATCCTCCCTGTAAATGTGATTTATATGGCACGTATTTTATCAGATGGCATAAGGGTTATAATTATGGGACGACTTAAGTGGTTTTATGTTGCTTAATATTGCTTTGTTCTGTAGCTCTTCCTACCTAGCTTTTCTTGTTTGACTATAAAGACTACTTATTGTAAGGTACTCTCATAACATTTTTTTTTCTTCTTCTGTTCAATAGTGTCTGATTCTTGGAGACTGCCTGGACATGTCCCTGCAATTTTCTTGATAATATTTATCAGAGGTGTTTGCCATTGCCACTTTCCTAAAGCTGAGAAAAAATGAGTAGCCCAAGATCACCCAACTAGCTTTGTGCCCAAAGCGGGAGAAGAATTCACCGTCTCCTAGTTTCTAGCCTGATGCTTTAACCCACGTGTGTCGAACTCGATTGTGTCACATGATGTATTGTGATGTATCGCAATGTTTTTTTGACTTTGTGGAGCCGGCATGGGCGTGGCCTGTACGTAATCCTGCTACTTAGGATTGAACTCACAGCCTCCTTATCGTGAGGTGAGAGCCTCTGGGCCACAATGAAAACAATCAAATCCATAAAACTAAAAACAACCAATTAATAAACACATGACAGAATCCCCACAAACACCATTAACCTCAGCTCTGAGAATAGAGCCAGGCCTTAAGAACTTCTGGAACCTGAGGGAAGTTGGTATCATATGCAGGAGTTGGTTGCTCCTGGTTCTGTCCGGTTCTTGAGAACCAGTAGTAAAAACGGAGGGAGGCTCCGCCCACCCACCCACCTGCCCTGACGTCACATTTGGTGATCTACGCATGCACAGAAGCAAGCTCCTGTTGCAAACCGGTAGTAAAGGTAAGTAGAACCCACTCCTGGTCATATGTATCTCTGAAAGATGCTCTTCCAGAAGGTGAGGGCAGCAATCCCACAAATATTTTGAATGAAATATTTTATACCTTTAGATTTTGGTCCACAGCTTTCTTCAGATTTTTCAACAAATGATTATTTGGACCTCCTTCTCTCTCGTTGACATAGACAATTCTATCCAGATCAGGGAAATTTCGATTTAGGTCTATTCCCTGTGCATTACTTCGACCAACAAACCAATCTTTGAGTTCCCCTGGCTAAAAAGAAGAAGAAAATATTATAAAACAACATGAACATTTCATTATGAACTGTCATGATGAATTTAGAGAAATGGCCCGCTTAGTTCAATCATGTGTGCTTAGGAGAAGTTCAAATGCATGGCATACTAGAAACATATGCCAGTTATTTTCAAACTTGGTTCTTACTCTGCAGTGGTGGGTTGCTCCCAGTTCACCCCCGTTTGAGTGAACCAGTAGTGATGGCAGTGGAAGGCTCCGCCCACCCCCCTAGATGTTATCAAAAACAATCTGCGCATGCGCAGAAGTGCCAAGCGCTCGCAAAGCAAGCGCCTGCACCCACGCGCTGCCGATAGCAAACAGGTAGCGTCGGATTTTGAAACCCACTACTGTCTTACTGATATACCAACTTTGAAGGCTGAACAATACAAACATATTCAATGCTCAGCTCTGGCATGCTTGGAGAAGACACACTGAAATAAATGGAATTCAAGTTAATAACGACTAACTAGCATCTCGCTAATTCCAGTGGCTCTACATATATATATATATATATATATATATATATATATATATATATATATATATATATATATATACATACATACATACATACATACATACATACATACATACATACATACACATATATATATATATATATATATATATATATATATATATATATATATATATATATATATATATATATTTGTTTGTTTTCTCAGGTTTTCGCGGGTGTTTGTATGTAGGTCTTTGGTTATTCGGGTCTTCTCCCACGTAAAATTGGAAGTGTCTTGGCGACGTTTCGACGAAGTCTCATTCGTCATCTTCAGGCTGGTGTTCTCGGCTTCGTGCTTCCAGGAGCAATGTGAGATCGCAGCTGTCTCTTCCTTTTAACTGCTAGTGGGGGTGTGAGCTGATTGGGTGGGAACTTGGCTGTGTTCTGATTGGGTGGATGTGTGTTCTGATTGGTTAGGGGCTTGGCTGTGCTCTGATTGGCTGGGGGTGTGTTCTGTTTGGGTGGGGGCTTGGTTGTGCTCAGCTTAGTCTGAGTTGCAGGGGGATTTGAGCTGGTGAGCTGCGTTGTTGTTGTTTGGCTTCGTGTTAGTGGCCGTGCGAGCTCTTCATGGTGGGTGTCAGTCTGCTTCATGCATGGATTGGAGGGGTTTAAAGTGGCTAATGATGCAGCTGCGGTCTGGCTTCTGGTCCTTGGTCGTGGCTCATTATCAGTGTGGGTTTGAGTCTGCTTTCTGCGTGGATGTGTGGTGGTGACATCAAGTGTAGCACTCGTGAGTGTGGGTCTGGTGTCATTCGTCGTGTTAGGGACTCGTTTGTCAATAAGGGCGGGTTTCCAAATGGCTGGTAGGCGGGAGGTATCGTCTCGTTTGTTCATGCTGTGTGGGCGTTTTTCTATCTCGATGGCTTCTCTGATTATTCTGTTGTTAAAGTGTTCAGTTTTGGCGATAGTTCTGGTCTTTTTAAAGTCAATATCATGTCCTGTGGCTTTAAGGTGTTGGACCAGGGAAGAAGTTGGTTCCTCTTTTCTGACTGAGTTCTTGTGTTCTTCTATGCGTGCACTTATTCGTCTGTTGGTTTGTCCGATGTATGTGGTGGGGCAGGCGGTGCATGGGATTTCATATACTCCTTGATTTTCTAACTCAATTTTGTCTTTGGGGTTCCTTAGGATGGTGGATATTTTTCGGTTTGTGCAGAATGCTGTCTTGATGTTATGTTTGTGGAGGATTTTGCTTATTCTGTCTGTGGTGCCTTTTATGTATGGGAGGGGGGCCTTGCCGTTTTCTTGTTCTCTGTCTTGGATTTTAGTGGGGGTTTCTTTTTGGATTAGGTTGGTGATCTTATTTCTTTGGAATCCATTGGATGTGAGTACGTTAGTGAGGGTGTGTAGTTTGGTTTTTAGGTGTTGTTCGTCAGCTAAGCGTTTTGTTCTGGAAATGAGTGTCTTGGCTACAGAGTTGATCTGGGCAGGGTGGTGGTGTGAGAGTGCGTGCAGATAGCGGTTTGTGTGTGTTTTCTTCTGGTATATAGTGTGTCCTAGGGAGCCATTGGATTTTCTGTAGACTAAGACATCCAGGAAGGGAAGTTGGTTGTTCACTTCTGTTTCCATGGTGAACTGTATTTTGGGGTGTAGGCTGTTGAGGTGTGTGAGGAAGTTGTCCAGTTTTTCTTTCCCATGTGGCCAGATTATGAAGGTGTCGTCCACATATCTGAGCCAGAGTTTGGGTTTGTGATCGGATTTTTCTAGAGCTTGGGTTTCAAAGTATTCCATATAGAGGTTGGCAATGACAGGTGAGAAGGGTGATCCCATGGGTGCTCCTTCTGTTTGTTTGTATTTCTGTCCATTATAGATGAAGTATATGTTGGATAGGCAGTGGTTGGTCAGATCTAAGATGTGCTTGGGGGGGTTATATTTGTTTTGGATAACTGTCAAGGCTTCTTTGATTGGTACTTGGGTGAAGAGGGATATGACATCAAAGCTCACGAGTAGGTCACTGGGCTGTAAGTTTTGTTGCTTTATGATGTCTATGAACTGGAATGAGTTTTTTACATATGAGGTGATGGATTCTGCATAGGGCTGTAGTTGTTTGGTGAGAAATTTGGCTAGGTTTTGTAGAGGTGAGCCTATGGAGCTGACTATGGGTCTAAGTGGGGTTCCTTCTTTGTGTATCTTGGGGAGACCATAAAGCTTAGGGCATCTGGATGATTTCTCTCTGGGTATGATTCAGCTCACACCCCCACTAGCAGTTAAAAGGAAGAGACAGCTGCGATCTCACATTGCTCCTGGAAGCACGAAGCCGAGAACACCAGCCTGAAGATGACGAATGAGACTTCGTCGAAACGTCGCCAAGACACTTCCAATTTTACGTGGGAGAAGACCCGAATAACCAAAGACCTACATATATATATATATATATATATATATATATATATATGTGTGTGTGTGTGTGTGTGTGTGTGTGTGTGTGTGTGTGTGTGTGTGTATATTAGGACGCGGTGGCTCAGTGGTTAAGACGCTGAGCTTGTTGATTGAAAGGTCGGCAGTTCAGCAGTTCAAATCCCTAGTGCCGCATAACAGGGTGAGCTCCCGTTACTTGTCCCAGTTTCTGCCAACGTAGCAGTTCGAAAGCACGTAAAAAATGCAAGTAGAAAAATAGGGACCCCCTTTGATGGGAAGGCAACAGCGTTCCGTACGCCTTTGGCGTTTAGTCATGCCAGCCACTGTGACGTCTTCGGACAACGCTGGCTCTTCGGCTTTGAAATGGAGATGAGCACCACCCCCTAGAGTCAGGAACGACTAGCACATATGTGCGAGGGGAACCTTTATCTTTACCTTTACTGTATATATGATCAAATGTAAATGCCATCCTACATATTAACTATGTTTAAACATGGTAGGTAAGTTTAATGTTTTTACATTGTAAGCCACCCAGTGTCATTGGATACAAGATGGGTGGCAAATAAACTTCAAATAAATAATAAAATAAAGAAGTTCAATAGGCCTACCTTCATATTTAAATGTTTGTGCTTCTAAATAGCATAATTTATTAACACTAACAGACCTACTGTGTGTGCACTGAAACCAACCTGAAAAAAATACATGAAGAAAACACAGCACAGGTTTTAAAATTTATAGCATCCATATACAATTATTGTTGTATTTATTTGGGTGCCTTCAAGCCACTGTTGACTTCTGGCAACTGCCTAGCTAGTCCCTGCAATTTTCTTAGCGAGATTTCAGAAGTTATTTGTGTTGCCTTCTTTCTAGGGATGAGAGAGAGGGGGGAGGGAGGGAGGGAGAGGGAGAGGGAGAGGGAGAGGGAGAGGGAGGGAGAGAGAGAGAGAGAGAGAGAGAGACAGACAGACAGACAGACAGACAGACAGACACTAGCCCAAGATCACTCAGCTTGCTTTAGGCCTACAGTAGAAGCAGAACTCACAGTTTCCCAGTTTCTAGCCTGGTGCCTTAATTGCTACACTGGATTGACTGACCCTATAAAATTAAAGTACCTGAAATTTAGAAATAATGATTCAGCACAAGGCACATAAAATAGTTGATCAAATCAAACAACACTGAGCTCCAAAATAAAAACATCAGAGCAAATACAAAAATAACTATTTGGGGGCAACACCTATTTAAATGTATACATTTATTCATAGCCACCAGGGGGAGCTCTGGTTCTGAACATTTCTAATCAACAGGGTAAATTTTGTTTTAGTATATAAAATGAATGCTCAGATTCATTAATCTAAAGTGATTGTAGATTAATGTGGATGTCTAGCATAATGTATTTGGAACAGAAAGAGTTCTGGCTAGTCTACAAGCATTCCACTGGCTACATTACATATAAGAATGCCAAGGATCGCACAGGGAGGAGGGAAGATCAAAAGCTTAGTATGGGTTACAAATCAACTACAATCGTGTGATTACAATCATTACACATCTGGCCACAAATCTAGAAGCAGTCTTGACTTGCAACCATTTGTTTAATGACTGTTCAATATTACAAAAACTGAATTAAAACCAGTCTTTCCACTTTTGATCATTGCACCAACTCTGGGTCACATGGTCAACATCTGGAACATTTAAAGGAAAGTTCCAATCCTTATTTGTGGTCATAAGTTGAAGGCCTATATCACGGGTGTCAAACTCACCATGTCACGTTGCCATCACGTGACATTTTGCAACGTTTTAGCCAAAGGCTGGATTTAAACTACTATCCATCCCAGCTAGCCTGACAAAGAGATACGGATGATGGGAACTTGGATTGTAACGATTTCTGAAAGACTATGATTTCTGCCTCTGATATACATTACATTTGCACTGCAGAAGCCACCAAAAGGTATTGCTGTGTAAGCGAACATGCCAAGTGCTGATGGTACTGTTACCCAGGTGGGATGAAGAGGGTAGGTTTCTGAGTGAAGGTTATTCTTTTTCTTTGAATTCATGCTGAAGGAATCCAGATCAGGACACCATCCCGAAGCCCTGCCCCAAAGGCTTCTTTATATTCTTAAAATGCAATCGCATGTCAGTCTTTTTAAAGTAGGTCATACTAACGCAAATATTTGCTTTTGAAGTTATGACTCACATACCTGTGATGCTGCCTTCTCAAAGCCATCTGGATTCAGAGAGGGCATGATGTGGATACGTGTACTGTGGATCAAATTAATGACCGTCTCATTCCCCTTCTGATATTCATTGCACAAGTATTGAGCCAAGAAGATAAGAAGTTCTCTTCCAACAGCTTCATTTCCGTGCATGTTGCCAACATATTTAAATTCTGGCTCTCCTGTAACATACAAAAAATGCAGGATCTCAAATGTGTAGAGATTTAAGAAATGCACAAAAGGCAAATGCATGTCAAATCACAAGCATTCTATAATTTCGTCTTTCAATAACTCAGAATCTAACTCATTTTCCCATTTATACTAGGAAGGGCAAAATTTAGGTTAACCTCTGTTGTGTAGTGGATGGAGTGAAGAGGCAGAAACCAGTGACTTCAGCTCTTTATTAGGCAAGTTAAATCCCAGCAAAACCTGTCTGGCAGCTTGTCCTTTAGCTCAGGCACTAAAGAAGCAGAACACCCACAAGCCAGAGAAAGGAGTTTTCCAGTTTTGGTTTTATTCCTGGTAAAGCAGCCCTCAGATTGAGCTGATGTCATTGGGAGTTGTAGGTACGGAACAACCTGTTCCTGGGAGGAACAAAATAACCTTCATATTCCAAAACCCAGTAAGGTTTGTTTGTCTTGGTTGCAATTAGCATCACTAGATCTCACTGACATGAAGAGCAGATGGATGCTGCAGCCACACTGAGAGGAAATGCTGCAACCTTTTCTGTACTTTCACAAATTGCCCCCAAATGCAGCAACAGAAGAAAATCATTAAAAATAATTTTAGCGACTTGGAAATCAGACAGCAAAAGATCTTCATAACTGTATCAATAAACCTAAGAATTTAACCACTTAGCATCTTATGAAGTATCAGATTCTTTTCAAATAGTGAGATGCTCAGACCCTGAATTTGTGCTGGGCTGATTTAAGTCAAAGATGATTTTCATTCTATAATCTCCAAATGTTTTGCATGCAAATTTAAATTATTGGTTTCCAAAATCAAGGCCACTAGAGACCTTTCTAGAGACATGAATGTTGGTATAAATATTATCACTTAATTCTCAAGACTCATTAACATTTTATTTCATAAATGATATGCCTCTTCGCTTGCAAGCACTGAAGAATCCTTCTAATGACTGTAAGGGGCCTTGATGGAATATTGTCTTTCTGTGAGAAGCTACTGGAGACAAAATGTCTCCAAAAATGTGACAAAGGGATGGACTTAAGAAATAGAAGTCTTTGGTTTGGGAGAAAGCTATTAGGCTTCTTGGCTGTTCAGGATGTCCTTTCTGATGTAGGCTGGTTTATTCTAGAATAAGCAACCTTTTGGGACATAAGAACTCTTAACAGTTTAGCTATTTGCTTATTCACAAAATGACTGCTACAATGTGTCTGGCCAGTCATAAAATGCCCAATTCCTAGAGGATAATTTGCTGAGGTTACTGCCTACTATTCATCTATCTTCCATCTACTTCCCCTCCCTTTTTTCCCCCCTGGGCAATGCGCATATGATACAAACACCCATAATTTTTTTTCTAGAGATGTTTAATGAGAAAAGATAATACTCATCCTTGGAATTAAATTTGCTTTTTAATTCCAGGTACGTAATAAATGTTTATTAAAGTGCAAAAGCAGTATGGCATACATCTAAGGACACAACTGAAGGTTTAATGATGTTTGCTTTATGCTATATTCCTGATCTACTCTGACAACAGCATGACTGAACTGAATCCCTGTGATATCTATTGCTAGTACAAACATGTACAAATTCTTATCATTTGAAGAATCATAGAAATGTAAGCTAATAAAGAGGAAGTTAGGTATTCTGACAACAGATTAATTGCCTGTTTGTAAAATCATATATTAAGAAGGTAACATTACATTTTAATGATTTCTGCAGACTCTATGGAGCCAATCATTCCATTCCTGTCAAGCATCCATCAATTCAGTACAGCTAAACTGTATGTGTTCATTTCATTCCTTATTCAGAGATATGAATAAATGGAAAATTACAAATCTAACTAGAAGCACACAAAGGCTGACACTGCAACTGCTCCCAAGAGGAAACCAATATTTTCTTGTAAATATTCTACTGAACTGATGGAATCTTATTACCATTCAAAGCTTCCCAATTCAATGTACTGTAGAGATAGTGAAAAGGTTACTTGGTACTGACACAGTGGAAACAGCATTAAAAATCAAGAAAGTCCTGAAAATGGTGAATTCAAGAAAACAGCCAAAAAGCTCATAGGTTACGGTATTTCTCAACTATTATTCAAGTCTCAAAACTAAATCCAGAAAAAAAAAATTTACAGGGATGTGTAATTCTCAATAACTCGGAGAACCATTTATTATAGCTGTATTAATTTAAGAAGACTAAATTAACACAATGATTAATAATGAAAGAATTTTTGGTATATTTTAACTCTTCATTTTTTTTTCAATTAATTAATTTCTGTTTAAACAGTTTGATGTCTTTGCATCTCATTTTATGTCTTATTTTCATATCTTTGTCTCTTGCTGTTTAATTCTTGTATTCTCTCACTATATAATTTACAAATTCTTACCTTATGGAAAGGACGCCCACTACATTTCCATGACTCTTGCTCCCAAAACACTATTTCTATATTTTCCAATCTTATTTACATATGACTCAGGTTTTTGGCCTCAATAGAATACTTAATCTTTAAAATCTGCAGTATCAAAGTATGTATTTGAATCCATGTTTTTAGCTTTTTACATGCCCACTAAGCATGATAAAATGTCCCTTCATATGTTCACATTTTCACCATATTTGAAGTCCCTGTATACATTCCAGATCAGTGTTGGCGAACCTTTTTAGCACCAAGTGCCAAAAAAGGAAGTGTGCACACATGTGCATGTCAGGAACCAGAAGAACAGATGATCTTCCAGTTTTCAGCATGCGCATGCACGCTGGCCACCTGGTCTTCTGGTTTCTGGTGCCCATGCACGCACGAATACCAGCTGTCCGGGGCACATGCATCAGCTCCGCCTGGCCTTTTGGGAGTCCTCGCGCCTCCCTGGCTACCCCCCTGCACCCTGTCGGGGTGGTGGGACATCCCCGATGACGCAGTTTCGCAGCCCTGGACAGGGAGAGAGTTGGGCGGGGAATGCCGCCTCCTTCCACTGGAAAGCCGGAGCCCCTTCCTGGCCTTGGAAGTAAGGAGCGTTGGCGTTCCTGGTGCTCGGGTTGGGTGGACAGAAAGCAGGAGAGCTTTGCCCCAACTCTGAGCGGGATGAAGAACTCCCCCCCAGTCTGCCACCAAGAACAAGCCAGCGCAGCCCCCCACCCCCAACTTCCTGCTTCCCAGCCAGCATGCCTCTTACCCTTGTTGGCATTCATTTTTGAGATTTATCTTGCCTTTCCTTGCCATAAAATATTTATCATTCTCCCTGCTTTCTTTAAAAAAAAACTAGACTTAAGAATTATGTTTATTATTATTATTATATTATTTATTGGTTAATCTTTAGTGAGATTCACAGCCTTTGAGGCTGGTTAATAGCTCAGCAGCTCGAGTCCTAACCAAGGACCTAGGAACTGTTAAGGTATCGTCGGAGGATGTAAGCTGTTCTGAGTAAGGTGGTTTTTTGTAGAGTCAAAATGTTCAAGTCCGGCAAATTTAGAATTTCTAAATAGTGGGGTAACCCTTTGGGTATTGCTCCGAGGGCTCCAATTACAATCGGGACAACACATGATTTCTTTTTCCACAGTCGCTCAACTTCAATTTGTAAGTCCCGGTACTTTGTGATTTTTTCTTGCTGCTTATCTTCAATTCGTGCATCACCAGGTATTGCAATGTCAATGAACCATACTTTTTTTCTTTTCAACTATTGCTATGTCAGGTGTGTTGTGGACCAAGTGCCTGTCAGTCTGAATCCTAAAGTCCCACAAGATCTTGAGTTTCTCATTCTCTAAAACTTTCTCAACCTGATGTTCCCAGTGGTTTTTGCTGTACTCAAATCCAAACTTCTGGCACAATTTCCAGTGAATGATCTTAGCAACACGGTCATGGCGTTGTAGATAGTCAGTTTGTGAAATTTTGCTGCATCCACTGATCAGGTGGTCAACTGTCTCATCTTTCTCATTGCAGAGAAATTATTATTATTATTATTATTATTATTATTATTATTATTATTATTATTATTATTATTATTATTATTATTATTATTTCTGGATTCTGTACAAATCTTTCCTGAGTGCCTTTCAGGAGAGAACAGAATTAAAAATGATAGAATAAGTCTAGAATGAGTCAAAAGGCAAATTGGTTCTTTTCAGGAACCTTCACTTTGTAAGTATCAATTCTAATCATTAGTACAAATCTTTGACTTTGCATTTTGTAATTTTATAAAATGGGGAAAAGAGAGAGTAGAAATTCCACAGAATATCACCTGTTACACCTCTAATATATAAGAGAAATGATGTTCCTTTAATGCGTATGTTGGTTGCTCTTACCATGCTAAGGGTACTATGATTTACTGATGAGTCTGATGAACAGCTAAGTAGGGTGAGGAGAGGTGGAAGACAACCAAACGTTTTCCAATATGTCATTTTGCTTAACGTTTGAACTCCCCCCATCATTTTGTAAGGACAGCTCATAATCTAGCTGTTGCTGTAAACATTGTTCCCAAGCAACTTGCTTTTATCTGGATATTATCATGAAAACATACAGTATTTCTCCAGAGAATTCAGTTCTTACATTCCTAAGAGGCTTTTTCTGACCATATTTCATTTCAGTTGCTAGACTGCCAGATAAAAATGCTGCTATTGTTTGGACCTGTTTAAGAAATACAAGTGTTGGCAACAGGGAGGAGATATGTGGAAGGAAGAAATCACTCTTCTTTCCCCTCCCTCCCTCCCCCCCCCCGCTTCTATGTGGATCCCTGAATTAGCATGATTTTTCAAGGAAAAAGCATGCAGGCTTACACTGCAGGAAAATCCAATGTGTTGATAGCTGTAGAGGGAAAGATGCAAAGATTCTGTTTAAGAAATGGTAGAACCAGTTTATATGATTTACAGCAGAGGTGTGAAACTCAAGGCCTGGGGGCTGGATCTGGCCTACGGGGCCACTCTGGAAACAGTGAAGGACCGCCTCACGGTGACTCTGCCAGCGAAAACGAGCGGCCCTCCCAAGCTCTGTTTTCACTGGCAGAGGGTTGCAGGAGCCGTCGCAGCCGGTTAGATAGATTCCATCTATCCGCAGGCTTCTGCAGTGGGTTAGAAGAGGCTATGGTGACTTGTGTATCATGATGCAAATGATGCAATTGATTTACTTGTGTTATACATAGTGATGTAAGGACAAAGTTTTCTCCTTTGTGCACAGATGTGTCATAATTCCATGCATAATTTTGAGAACACAACAGATGTTTTTGCAGTTATTAATTAAGCCACCAAAGAACATTCCTTCATTTTTTTCCTCCAAATTTCAATTAATCTACCGCAATATTTAGATCCACAATCCACAGTTATCTTCTGTTACTATCTTGGGAACAGTGAATGGTTCCAATAACAGCCATAATAACCGGAGTGGTATGGCATTTTCTAACATCCTCCCGCTAATAAATGTGAGTACTTGAGGAGTGAGATAACTGAATTCAGTTAAACATAGAACAGAAAATGTAAACAAAGGTACTACTATACAATTGAGCAAATACTGGAAGGAAAAAATCCAGACCCTTTCCCGTTACCGCCTGCAGTTCATAAAGAACTTTTGGCAGAGGGCCTAAATTCTGTGTCTGTTGTCCTTGCTACTCTAAAGACCTGGATCCAATCTGACAGGGACTTTGTAAAACAACAAAGCTGCAGGATGTATTATGGTTTGCCACGGGCCTTTGTAAGAGGCGAAAGGAATACTGCTTCACGCAGCATACAAGTAATATGTCAAATTAATTTCCACAAGTTGTGGAAGATACTACTACAGGGGTGGCCTGCTGGGGGTTCGGGAGAGCCTCTAGCTATGATTCTGTGCAGTTCGGAAAACCCCCAAATCCCACTCCTGGCTGGTCCTGCCCACCCTGCCCCACCCTACCAGGAGTCCCCACACGGCCTGTTTTTGATGCAGGACATCCACAGAGGCTCGGGGAGGGCGAAAAACGGGCCTATCGAAAATTTGGGAAGGCCAGAAAGGGAACCGTTTCCAGCCTCCAGAGGGCCTCCGGAGCCTGGGGAGGCTGTTTTCGCCATCCCGAAAGGCTCGAGGAAAGCCTCTGGAGCCCGGGGAGGGTAAAAATGCACACCCACCGTGGTGCAGGAGGCCAACTAGGCCATGCCCACCATGTCCACGCCCATCCAGCAACCGGGCAGAGAACTCCTTGATAAAATGTTTGAAGCCCACCCCTGTACCACTACCTTAGATACCTTTCACAGATGTTGGATAAATGAAAGGGACAAGTCTATAAAGAGCTATTAGTGTTAGGACTCAATATGACCTCTTGGTTGGCAGCAGCTTGCTATTTCCATGGAAATAGTGCCTAGAGACAGTTTATCTCCCCCTTTCCTGCTTATAAGATTTTAAGGATATCTGGTTGGCCACTGTGAAAAACACAATCCTTGACAAAATTGGTCTTGGCCTGATCTAGCAGAGCAATCTTATGTCATGCACTGCTTCATTTATAATTTAAATTCAAATTTAATGTTCTCTTCTTCTACTAAAATAAAGAACAATACAAAAAGGTTCCAGCATAAACGAGGGACACACTCTTTGCCATATAGAACAAAAGAATTGATCATAAAATGAATAAGTTAAAGATGGAATATCAACATTTCCCATTTTGAAAACAAATGTCTCACATCTAAGAAAGATAGTATCTGAATACAAAGCTAGCTTGTATTCAAAAGCAATAAAAGCAATGGCCATGACCCTATTATCTATAGTAGGGGTCTCCAAACGTGACTTTGAGACTTGTGGACTTAAAATCCCAGAATTCCCCAGCCAACGTTCTAAATATGGAGACCCCTGAGTTACAATATATCTTGTATGTGCCTGGGCATTGATGGTGGGTAGTATGCTTGCACAGGTGACTGTGCCTTTCTCTCCATTATCACATCTGCATGTATACACATATGGAAGTAGCATATGCTGAAAGAAACATACATTACGGAGTTTATTTTCTAGAATAAATTGGTGGAAGTTTATTGTAAATTGAACAAGGAGTTGAACAACTATGAATGACTTCCAGTAATGAGACATAAACAAGACTCGCCTATACATCAGGTTTTATTCCAACGTAAATGTGATTCAATTGGAATAAAACCTACTTACATGCAGTTTAAAAAGCTATTTTAACCAAATGAATCAGTTGCCTAGAAAGCTTTTTAAACTGCATGTAAGCAGGTTTTATTCCAACTGAATCACATTTATTTTGGAATAAAAGCTGTTTATACAAGCTAGGCTTGTTTATGTCCCATTACTGGAAGTTTATCATACTTGTTCAACTTCTGGATGATGGAAATATGCTTGATTTTGCCTCATCTTAAGTACTTCTATGTAGTCAAAAGTGCTTTGTAGCAACCGCAACTAGAATAGAATAGAATAGAATAGAATAGAATAGAATAGAATAGAATAGAATAGAATAGAATAGAATAGCAGAGTTGGAAGGGACCTTGGAGGTCTTCTAGTCCAACCCCCTGCCCAGGCAGGAAACCCTACACCACTTCAGACAAATGGTTATCCAACATCTTCCTAAAAATTCCCAGTGTTGGAGCATTCATAACTCCTGGAGGCAAGTTGTTCCACAGATTAATTGTTCTAACTGTCAGGAAATTTCTCCTTAGTTCTAGGTTGCTTCTCTCCTTGATTAGTTTCCACCCATTGCTTCTTGTCCTACCCTCAGCTGCTTTGAAGAATAGCTTCACTCCCTCTTGTTTATGGCAGCCCCTGAGATATTGGAACACTGCTATCAGGTCTCCCCTATTCCTTCTTTTCATTAAACTAGACATCATATTTGTTGGTTGGTAGCAGTTTGTAATAAAGGGTGAAACTCCAGTAATCAATGATTTGCCTAACAAAGCAAGCAATATTAAACAAACTTGCAGGTATCCAGCACATTCTTAGCAGCATAAATCAGTTAATAGACAGCTGGTTAGAAATTAAAATTACAATAAACAGAAGCAATCAGTCTACACACTTTAGGCCAGATCCTAAAAGCTGGAATGCAGTAGAATTGTTCTTAGGACAATATTCCATGTAATATGTTTCTTCTGGACCCAACAGGAGTTCACAAGCAACAGCACCAAGGATTTCCTGAAATCTCCAGGTAATTTTGCAAAGCTGCAATGCTTAAAGTGTTATTGCAGGAAACAGTCCTGTTAAGACCATGCTTAGATGAAGAGATGTTGGGCTACTGCAATAAAAAAGGCCACTGTGTTTTGGTTTGTTTCCTTGTTTTTCTGCCTCTCACATAGAAGCCACATTTTTTATTCTTCTTTTCTTTAACACATTCATGTCCTTTGAGATAAAACTTCAGGGCTCATTCCTTTATGTTAGTTAGAATTTATTGTGACTGAAATGGTATAGAACCATGATGGCGAACCTATGGCATGCCCTCTCTGATGGCACGCGAGCTGTCGTCCCAGTTCAGTTCCACTGCACATGCGTGTGCCTCCCACCAGCCAGCTGGTCTTCGGGTCTCTGCCATGCATGCATGGGGGCATAGTGCATGCAGGGGGGCTGTGTGAGCAAGCGCAGGGTGCATGCGCAGGGGCCGCACGAGTATGCACAGGGTGGGGTATGTATGGGGGCACATGCGCATGTGCGGGGCCCGCTCACACATTGCATTTTGGAGGTTTAGGTGCACGCAAGTGCATTCAGGCACACGCACACATACTTTGGGCACTCGGTCCGGAAAAGGTTCGCCATCACTGGTATAGAAGTTTCCTAATCAATCAGTTTCCTAATGTTCACAATCTAATATTTGGGAGAAAAGCACTGCTACGTTCAGGTACAATGTAATAAAACAAAATAAAATGGCAACTTCACTTATAGTTTCAAAAAGTACGTTTTCCACCACATACTGCAAATGTATAAAGCTGGGTTGTTTAAATCACAAAGGAGAGTCTCTGTTTTATTGCTATTAGTATCCTACTTCCTCAATATCCAGTTTTTGAAATAAGAAGTAGATAAAAGATATAAAAACTGAGCAGGAAAACAAATTACAAGACTGGTTTTGCTAAGTTTTTGTTGTAGGTGTGTATGTAGAATAATGTTTTAAAAACTTTTTTTCTCGTTTAGAAATAGGCTTAGAATTGATCATATTGTGGCATAGTTTTTGAAAAGGCAACATTACACACAATTCTTTGAAATTTTTGGCAGAAATCTTTTATCGTGTAAGATGACTATTTTTTAAAAGAATTTTTTTTATTTTAAAGCAAAACATAAAACATAAATCCATCGGACTTCCGGTTGGTGACTTGCAGCGACAGGGTGTTGAGTGAGAGCTCGCTGCTCCTCAACACCTCTAAACATCGCGTTTTGGGGATCCCCTCGGGGGACGCGGGACCCGGAGAGCCCTGCGGGCAAAAGAGGAAGCCAGGCAAGCGGGAAGTGGGTGCGATCACCTCTCGCTGGACCAGGCGGCTCTGCCTAGCCAACGCGGTGAGCCGGCCATTGATGGCGGGCACGAAGCAGCAATAGCCAACAAAGACGGGAAGCTAAGAAGAAGATCGGAGGTGCGGTGACAGATTTAAGCCTATTCCCCTACATTTACGATCGTGCGGCAGAGAGGGGATCGGTGGTGTCGGGAGAGGAGTGCTCAGAGCGGCGAGAGGCAGAGACGGCGAGAGTGGAGCAGCTTGTACTCCCGGCGATCCGACAAGCCGAAGAGCAGACGAGAAAACGGGGAGAGTGGATTGCGTTTGTAAGGAGCTTTGGAGAGTGCGGTGCGGTGAGAGAGTAAAAGAAAAAGGAAAGACTATTGGTGTGGCTGGCTTTTGGTATTGGGATTGAGTGGAAGAAAGCAGAAGAAATAGGCTTTCAGCAAACAGGAAGTGCTTCCATTGAATCGGAAGAGTGGAACAGCAGCGGTTGAACAAGAAGACGCTCTGGCAGAGACTATTACCATCGAGTTTGGTTGGA
Source organism: Pantherophis guttatus (assembly GCF_059756535.1). Lineage (NCBI taxonomy): Eukaryota > Metazoa > Chordata > Lepidosauria > Squamata > Colubridae > Pantherophis > Pantherophis guttatus. The sequence goes on along the minus strand of NC_142070.1, from coordinate 66,321,260 downwards.
GCCCAGCAAAGTGGGAAATTGAAGATCTCCTATTTGTACTCTAAAATTCCGTAAATACTATAAATACTATAAAACAATATACTTATACCCATATATTTATATGTTTATATCTTTCCTATCCTTCTCTTGAGTATCTGTGATATTAATAAGTGAACTCTGTTTTTCTCTCTAACTTTATAATTTTATAATTAATATTAATTAGACCTCTTAAGCCATTTTATAGATATATACAAAAAAGAAAAAGGAAAAAAAAAAGGTTGATTATATATGAGAATTTAGATCTCTATAATTATTACTAGTTAAGGGGAAAAAAGGGTTGGATTTACATCTTACTAATTAAATTATTATATAGGATTTTATATTTATCTATATTTATTATAATTTATTTATACCTATTTATACTTATTTATATCTATTATATCTATTTATATCCAACCTTTATTAAGACCTGAACTTAGAATTTATTAGTGCATTAACTTATTGTGGTCAACTTATATAATTTAGAATATCTATCTGTATTTATCTATATCAATACTACCTATTAGGAACTGAAATTAGAATTTATTAACTTAAAATAATTATTTGTATTGCTAGCCTTTAACAATTTATATATATTACTTACTCTTTTCTAAGATTGAATTTAGATCTTACTAAGTGATTAATTGATTTGTATCGATATTTTGTTTACCTATGTGGAAGAGAACTATATAATTGTATAATTAGTGATTGTTAATTGCTGGAAACTTTATATTAATTGGAACTTATTGAGAGTGCAGAGAGGACCAATAAAGGAGCGAAATAAAGGTCTAAGAAAGCTCCTCAGAGAAAACATGGCAAGCGCCACTGGATGAGAATTTGGAGAAAGATAGAGGAGATAATAAGAGACCAAAAATTGGTTCTGAAAGAAATGGCAAGTCTGACCTCCACAATTGCAAAAACTGCTAAAAAAGCGACATCTATACCTACCTTGGCGATGTCTTCCCCAGCCACCCAGAAATCAGTAGAAGGTCTCCAGAAACTAGACAAACCCCCTATAACTCCTACACTACAAACGGTACAAGCATCCCTTCAGTCAATCCAAGAAACAATGCTTGCGATGCAAGAAAAACTCTTGAATAGTCGCTCCGAATTAAAATCAGACATCCATGCTCTTGATTTTAAAATGAATGAGATTCAAACTGCTATTGCTAGTAACGAAAATAGAATTTTAAAAGCAGAACAAAGAATTGAAAAAAACGAGAAAAAACTGGACACAGTAGACCAAACTTTGTCGGCACAAAACAAAGAAACGGAAGACGCGCTGATCCAACTTGAGATGGACAAGGCCTCGTTTTTCTTGCGTTTCCAGAACATCCTGGAAGATAAAGATGAGGATTTAAGTGATAAGATAGCGGAGTTGATTGCAGAAACTCTGCAGCAAGACAAGCAGGAAATAATTCGTGAGATTGATGAGGTGTACAGAGTCCAGACAAATTACGTAAGAAGAAACAGACTCCCCAGAGAGGTCCATGTGCGCTTTGCTAGAAAAAAAGTTAGGGATATCCTGTATAATATAGCTCGGGAGGAAAAAATTACCTACGGGGGAAAAGAAATTAATATTCTGAAACAAATTCCGAGAAGAGTGAGGGAAAGGAGGAGAAACTATAGGTTTTTGACAAATCATCTAAACAGGAGAAATATAATTTTTAGGTGGCTTTTGCCGGAAGGACTGCAAATTTCCTGGCAAGGGAGGAAAATAAGAATTGATTGTCTAAGTGATGCTCAAGACTTTTTAGAACAACTAAGGGGAGGAGAGGAGGAACAAACCAGTAAGGAGGACAACGAGATAGTAAATACGGAAGAAGAGACATCCCAAGAGCAAATTACTAGGGAAGACATAGAAGAGGAGAAGAAAAAGGAGGATACTGAGGAAAGAGGGAAAAAATCAAGACCAGTGAGAGCAGTAACTTTAAAAGGTAAATAAGAACAAGAGTCTAGAAACTAAGTTCAGGAATGAACGATACCAAGATCATATCGGTAAATGTGAATGGATTAAACGATTACAAAAAAAGAAGGATAATATTGTCGAAATTGGTGAAACAAAATCCCGATATTATCTGCATCCAAGAGGTCCATATAAAAAAAGATGAAGCCGAATATTTAAATTACTGTAAATTTGGTAAAGTATTTTCCTCACTAGCTGAGAAAAGGAAAAGGGGGGTTGCTATCTATGTTAAGAAAGGAATAACAGCAGAATGTAAATATAAAGATGAAAAAGGGAGAATACTCATAGTTGAAATAATGAGAGGTAACTCTAGACTGTTATTAGTAGGGGTTTATGCACCGAATAAAAAACAAGGGAAATTCTATAGGAAACTGCAGGAACAGTTGGCAAATTGGGCACATCTTGAAATATGTATGCTAGGGGATTTTAATGGAATTGTAGATCCAAAGCTTGATTATAAGTGCGATATAACCAAAAAGAATAAAAGACCTCCCTTACCAAAGATTTTCTTTGATTTGGTGGATGGGATAAATTTAATTGACATGTGGCGTACCTTACACCCCCAGGACAGACAATATACATTTTACTCCATCCCACAGAACTCCTGGTCCAGAATCGATATGGTTTGGGCTACTAGAAAATTGGCATTAGAAATCAAGAAAGTTAACATGGGCATCAATACTTGGGCAGATCATAAGCTCCTTGAAATCAGTTGGTCCCATGATACGAAGAAAATACAACAGAGATGGAGCTTAAGGACCAATCTCCTAAATGAAAAAGAGTTCACACTCAAATTGAATGAAGAAATCAAACGCTTCTTCTTAGAAAATGGAAATCGAGGGACAGCCAAAGAAATTGTGTGGGACACTATGAAGGCCTATGTCAGAGGAGTAGCCATCTCATATACTGCCTTTAAAAATAAGGAAAAAAGAAAGAGTAGAGAAGAACTTACTCAAAAATTATTACAAACTGAGGCTGAATTACAGCAACGACCGGGAGATGAGGCGACGAAACAACAGTGGTTGATGATGAGACATAGACTGAATCTATTGGACCAGGAGGAGGTAGCTCAAAAAATAAGAAGATCTAAACACTATTGCTTCGAGAACGCTAACAAGTCGGGGAGATGGCTGGCATATAAATTAAAAAAAGAGAAGGAAAAAAACCAAATACTAGCTTTAGAAGATCCACAGGGCACCCTGTTGACGAAGGAAGAAGACAAATTAGAAAGCATGAGAAAATTTTATGAATGTCTTTACAAAAATGAAGGAATTGAGTTAAACAAGGTAGAACAGTATTTGTTGGAAGCCAACCTTCCTCAAATTCCAGAAGAAGAAAAGGAAATGTTAAATGGAAAGATCACCATAGGGGAGTTAAAAACCGCCTTATCCAAAATAAAGAAGAACAAAACCCCAGGCCCTGATGGTCTCCCCGGAGAATTATATCAAAAATTTGATGATGCTTTGAAACTGGAATTGTTAGAAATTCTAAATGATGTTATTGCTGGCATAACAATCCCAGACTCCTGGAGGGAAGCGTACCTGACGATTATTCTGAAAGAAGGTGCCGACCCGAAGCAGATTTCCAACTATAGACCTATCTCACTGCTTAACGCAGATTACAAATTATTTATGACTATAATAGCGGAGAGATTCAAGAAAATTTTAAACAGATGGATACATAAGGATCAAAATGGTTTTCTCCCAGGGAGACAGATTAGAGACAATTTGAGAACAGTTTTAAATACCATTGAATATTATGAACAATACCCTGGAAAACAGATGGCTTTAATGTTTGTCGATGCCCAAAAGGCATTCGACAATCTGAATTGGACCTTCATGATAAACCAAATAGATCTAATGGGATTCGGGACTAACTTTAGGAGGATGATAGAGAATATTTACCAAAACCAGAGGGCAAATATATTAGTTAACGGAGACAGAACCCAGACATTTCAGATCCAAAGAGGAGTCAGGCAGGGATGTCCCCTATCCCCCTTACTTTACATTCTAGCATTAGAGGTCTTACTTAGAAGGATTAGAACTAATGAAAATATCAAAGGCTTGAAGATTAGGAAGGAAATATTTAAAACACAGGCTTTTGCGGACGACGTTGCCTTCATATTAGAAGACCCATTAGACACCGGCTCAAAATTAATGCAGGAAGTTCAGAATTATGGAGAAGTCGCGGGCCTTAAACTTAATAAGAACAAAACCAAAATAATTGTGAAAAATATGACAAACCTACAAACGAAAGAATTAGAAGATTTATTAGGCCTCCAGGTAGTTAAGAAGATAAAATATCTGGGAATATGGATTATGGCGAGACTCTCTTCATTAAAAGATGATAACTATATCCCTTTATTGCAGAAAACTAATCAAGACCTTGATAGATGGAGGAGGCTTAAATTGTCCCTGACTGGTAAAATTGCGGCGATCAAAATGAATATTTTACCGAAATTTCTATTTCTATTTCAAAATATACCGATATCACTAGATAAAAAAAAATTTTCGGATCTGAATAAACATATCAGGAATTTTTTGTGGGAGGGTAAGAAATCGAGGATTTCTCTCAAGACACTTCAAGGGAAAAGAAATTTGGGAGGGTTCGGGCTCCCTGACTGGGAATCATACCAAAAGGCGGCAAAAATAATTTGGATAAAGGAGTGGATTAAATTACAAGAAGGTAGAATCTTGACACTAGAAGGACACGATCTCCTTGAAGGATGGCACGCTTATCTCTGGGACATAAAGGATAGGAAGAAAACTCATTTCTATAAACATAAAATTAGAGAGACATTGATCCGTACGTGGCTGGAAATTAGACAGAAGATATATACCAAGGTTCCTAGCTGGTTGTCGACTATGGATGCTCTAGTGGCCCCAAATAGAAGAGGGAACTATAAAATGGGCACATATAAGGATATCTTGGATGAAGAAGGGAAGCTCAAGCCCTTGGAAGTGCTGAGGGACCAGGGGTTTATGCTGGATTGGTGGAAATATCTTCAGATTAAGTCTAGATTTCAAGAAGATAGAGATAAATGTGGTATTGAAATGAAATATGGATATTTTGACAAAATTATTTGGGGACCAGATAAGAAAATGCTATCGAAAATCTATAACTTTATATTAGATGAGGATAGAGCCGAGAAGATAGCTAAAAATCAGCTAAGCATTTGGGAGAAAAATTTAGGATATGGCCTAAATTTCAATGATTGGGAGATAGCTTGGAACAGAAATCTCAAAATAACGAAATCGGTAACATTCAGGGAAAATCACTACAAAATGCTGCATAGGTGGTACCTAGCCCCGGACAGGCTGGCCAAAATATTTCCAAATTCCTCTGCTTTATGTTGGAAATGTGGAAAGACGGTCGGCACCTTTTACCATCTGTGGTGGACTTGCCCTGAGACCAAAAAGTTTTGGTTAAAGATCCGACTCTGGCTCACGGAAATAATGGGACAAGAGATAGCACTGGCCCCGGAATCCTTCCTCCTAGGTATGATTGAAGACGGTCTCGACAACAATAAAACCCAATTGGCAATTCAAATTATTACTACGGCTAGATTAGCCTTCGCGAAACTCTGGAAATCCAACTCTACCCCCTCTGAAGAAGCATTAATAAATAAAATTCTAGAGTGCACAGAGATGGCTAAATTGACGAGCGAGCTAAAAAATGAAGAGAACTTCAAGTACTATGAAGTATGGGGAATTTGGTATAACTGGTTAAAGAATAGGATAAAAATATGAAAATAGGCTACGATTTGTTAGACACCCGAAATGGACTTAATTGTATAGAAATGTAGAGAATTGTATAGAACTGTATATTGTATAGCTATGGATGAAATTCACTTAATGTTTGATCTATGAAATGTGTAAACATTGCACCTCAGATCAAGATTGTGATTGTACATTGTCTTTTTAAAAATTGGAAAATTCAATAAAGTATTTAAAAAAAAAAAACATAAATCCATCATCCATACAATTGCAGTGTGTCGGTCGGTTACAAGTCTTTTGTGCTTCCTCACCATATTCATTACTTACTAATTATCTGATTTCTCATATTACCAATCTAATAAGTATCTTTGTAGTATAATTCTCATTAATCTCTTTTCATAAAAATTATTTTCAAATATTTATATTATAACATTCATTTCTTCATCCTCAATCAGCAATAGTCATACCACTTTGTATTGTATTTTCTATATTTCTACCATTCTTATGTTCTAATAGTCTCATCCCTATTTCATTTCCATGAAGATGACTATTGGTATACAGTGGTGCCTCGGTATTCATTGTTAATTGGTTGCGGGAGGCATGATGACTACCAAAAACTATGAGTACCAAACAATTTTTTCCCATAAGGAATAATGTAGCGAATCACAAGGCAGCCAACACCGACAAGTTCTAGTTTGTATGTTGTGTACCAAACAAACGATGAGCAAGCAGTTGAGTATCAAGGTATCACTGTAATAAGATATGTTTCCTCTGGAATTTTGTAATTCAGATAAATTTCAAAGAGGGGGTACACTTAAAAGTACAGTAGAAATAGCTCTGCAATATCCCAATTATAGATAAATGGTTCAGTGACAATCAGATCAGGAAACCTGAACAGAAAATGACTATTTCCTCATTTTTTAAAAAAGACATGGGAAGCTAGTTTAAGAAAAACAAATCTGAAATCTCTTTCAGCCCCTAAAACTAATGTCATAGTTGGGATCTTGATCTCTTTTAAAATGTTTTAATCTTAAAACATCAAAGTGGCTTTCTTGGAAAATATCTTCTTCTAGGGTATTTTTCAGTCTTCTCAGTCTACCCTACAATCTTGAGGTTTCCTGATGTTCTCCCATCTATTCATTAATTATGTTTACTTAGCATTTATGGGCTGTCAAAATGACTATGTGCTGTCACCTATAGACTGTTCCCAATTATACTTACCATATTTTTCAGAGTATGAGACGCTATGGAGTATAAGGTGCACATTAGATTTTGGGGAGGAAAACAAGAAAAAAAAATCTGTCTCTGCCTACCAGCAACCATCGATATTCATCTGGCTAGCGTCCTCTCAGCAAATAGCAAACAGCCTGGTCAGCTTCAGCATGTTATCGCAGCCTGATTCAGCACAAGTAGCTGATTGAAAATTGGACTGGCCTTCTGAAATACCGTCAATCAGCTGTTCCAGGCTGCAGGGATCACCACAGCCCATCGTCGCCTCTGCTTGTCACATTTTTTGCCTCCCCGCATTGTGTTTTTGGCCTCCGCATGCTCTATTTTTGGCCTCTTCACGTCACATTTTTGGCCGGTTCCAAATGGCGGGGTGTTGTGATCCCTGCCACCTGGAACCGGCTGAAAACGCGACACTAAAAGGCCAAAAACAGCCAAAGGGTGGGGGGCAGCGGGTGGGCGGGGCTTCAGCAACATTCGATGTATAAGACACACAGACATTTCCATCCACTTTTAGGGGGGGAAGTGCATCTTGTACTCCGAAAAATACAGTAATTGGTTTTTTTTTTTAGAATTACAATTTAAAGATTATAATATATCATCTGTAAAGTGGCACCATCCATTCTTTGGCCTATGAATGGAAACCTCAGAACGAAACTTGTTTTCTTCTGCATCCGAATTATTGGTATTACCTGTATGCAAATCAATTATGTACCAAATTAACTAAATGGCATAAATTAACTAATTATAGTTAAATAATTAGTTTACTGAAACCTCGGGATGAATTAAAAATCCTCTTTAATGCTAGATACAGTGTTCTTTATATATAATTTATTTATTTAGCTCTTTGTTATCAGGCGAAACAGAAGTTTCAGACCAGAGCTGCTTCCAGTCTTATTAGAAATATGAAAATATCTAGGATTATAAATAGGGTAGTTTTTCTTTACATTAGTATTTTGTTGTGGTGGTGACTGTTTCTAAACATATGCTCTAATAGACAGGAATATGTGTCCTCATAGAACTTTATGCCACCTGATAATACCTAAGATTTACTGAGCTTTTCTAATTGCATACTAGTTTAATAGAATGTTAAATTCATCATGTTCCGCCCCAATCACTACTCAATGTGTGGTTGACAAGTAATGGGAAGACACAGTCTTTCTCAGCCCAATCAATCTCCCAACATGGTTTTGCGGGGGTAGGAGGATGAAATGAAGAGAGAACCCAATCTAAGCCACTTTAAGCTCCTCTGGGCTTACTGTAAGTAAAACCTATATGGTTTATAGATACTATTTATAGGTACCTAAACTGTTTGGTCTTATAGGGATGGCTCTAGTTTTCTAGAAGCCAGCATTCCTAGAATTGTTATGTGTTGTCCTCTTCCATGTGTGCATTTTTTGACACTGGCTTCCTTTTAAACCTTTTGATGTGAAATTATCTTTTTCTGTCCTTGCTTATAAGTCTTGACAAGTACCGTACAGAATTTCTTGAGGCTTCTCTTAAAAACAAAATATTCAATAGGTTAAATGATGAGGATTGATTGAAATGATAGGAATTTGTCTCTTTCCAAGGGATATTTTCTAGTATTAAGACAATGGTGTCAGTATTAAGACAAAAAAAGCAAAGCATGGAATATGGCAGAAGACCAATCTCATTTATTCTACAGGCTATGCTTCCCCTAAGCTACATATTACATGGCTAAATCTGGCACCAAAAGCAAAGGCTCATTTAATATTTCCTGAATGGTAACTACAATAGCTCTTTGGGAATATGGCTTAGCTCTTTGTTTACAGAAGATCCCTAAGCTCTGTTCTCCAGGCAACACACTTTAAGCCCAAGTGGTTTCACAAAACAGAGACATATTAAGAAAAACCACCTCCCAAATCTGTAGGATTTTTTTATACGTACATATATCACCTTGTCAAAAAAAATTATTGTATCTTTTAATTCCTAGTGTTTATATTTTTTATCACCCATTTAATACTTGTCTCCTGGAAATAAGCAGCAGGCTATAAGTACAGAATGATATAATAATATTGTAATTAATATACAATAGTGACCAAAGATGAATATGACTATCACTACTTTAGAAATATCAAGTCAACTATTTGTCATGTTGCAAAATAATTTACCTAGCACTAAAAGTGAAGCTTTAATTTGATGGTCCTGAAATCTTTGGGTTAATAAACTAGATAAAAAGTTTCAAAGTTTCCAATTTCACTAGGAAATTGTCCTATTAACGCATAAATGACTTTACCCTACAGAAAGTACTTGAACAACAAAGGAAAAAATCTGTAGCATAAAACATAGTAAAAAAAAAAAAGAAAAAAGAGGAGGAGGCATTCCTATTATACTACATAATTAAGAACTGAATTTAAGTTGGCTTAGATTCAGTTCAATGGTTGAATTCTCTGTTGTTTTACACTCAAAGTAACCTCATGAAAATCACCTAATGTAAGTTTTTTTTTTGGTCATAGTATTTGGCTTTAAAAGTACATTTCTTTCCATAATCTGATGGGATCTGGTTTTGCTTAGAATGGGCTTTTGCTGGAACTATTTCCTCATTCTACATTCTTTAGAATAATGAAATACTACAGCATAAATTGTAACAGGGAAAATGCACAATGGAAATTGAAAAGATATAAGTGTAAATCAGAACTAAAGAATAATAGAGTCCATACAGATAAAAGGATAACCCATCCAGTGGTGAAATCCAATTTTTTTTACTACTGGTTCTGTGAACATAGCTTGGTGGGCATAGTGTGGCTTGGTGGGCATGGCAGGGGAAGGATACTGCAAAATCCCCATTCCCTCCCCACTCCTGGGGGGAAGGATATTGCAAAAACTTCATTCCCACCCCACTCTGTGGCCAGCCAGAGGTGGTGTTTGCCAGTTCTTCGAACTACTCAAAATTTCTGCTACCGGTTCTCCAGAACCTGTCAGAACCTGCTGGATTTCACCCCTTAAGCCATCCCATATTAAAATGCAAAGGCATCCAGCAAAATAATCTTCTTAATGCTCAGTGGAACAGTTCATCTCTGTATACATTTTCAAACAAAGGGTTCTCTAGAGTAGGGGTCTCCAACCTTGGCAACTTTAAGCCTGGTGGACTTCAACTCCCAGCAAAGCTGGCTGTGGAATTCTGGGAGTTGAAGTCTGCCAGGCTTAAAGTTGCCAAGGTTGGAGACCCCTGGAATGCACATATGCAAGAGAAAAATATTATAGCAGCCATCTTGGTTCATGAAGGGCAAATACTCAGTAGTACAATTATACCTTAATCATCTTCAATTTTTTAAAAAACCGACCAGATGACTGCAAGGAATATAAATCCTTCCATTCTCCATCATTCAGTCAGAACTGGAGAAGCTTCTTGGATGAGAAGCAAAACATCTTCAAAGAAAAACAAGAAGGTCCAGCCAACGGCCTTTTGAAAAAGCACCTTTGGGACAATCATGATCTGGATGAATGAGAATCTCAACTTTTTTGGGGGGTCTGGAGGAACCCTTGAAATAATTTGCAGGTCTCAGGGAACTCCTTGTAACCTCTTGGAGAGCCCTAGAATGTTCCAGAATCCAGTTGAGAAAGAATGGTTTAATGTATCATACCCTTCTTTTAAAAAATGATTAATTAGGTCAACATAATTGATAATAAACAGAAGCAAGCTGCTCGGTTCTCTTCAGAACAGAGATGTACCTTTAAATACTGCCTATGCCAGATGGTCTTGGCATATAAAAGCAGCAGGAGGACAGCATTCTAATGTTAGTCAAACAAGCAAGTTGTGCTAGCTGCAGGAAAACAGAAGCCACTTCAGCCTGCTAATTCTGTAACCATAGCAACTTCTATGTCAAACAGTTCTCCGGGTTTTCAATTTGTCATCTCCAACTTGGGATGAGGACAGAATAGATGGATTCAAGAGATTGGTACTGTCCATGAAAGCCACATGTGCTCATTTCTCTCTGAAAAATATCCGCCGATTCTATTCAAGGTGTGTTTGTTACATTTAGTCAATAAAAGGAAAAGGTAATAGTACTAAAATCTGTACCATGTCGATGTTGCATCATCAAAGCATTCTGGCCACTTCTTGCAGCTTTTTGGAAGTAATCCAGTGGTGGGTTTCTACCGGTTCGACCTGGTTCAGGCAAACCGGTAGCGGCGGTGGCGGGAGGCTCTGCCCACCCGCCCGAATGTCATCATGGATGCTCTGTGTATGTGCAGAAGCGTTGCGCACGCTCACAGTAGCGAAGGTAAGTGAAACCCACTACTAAAGTAATCGTAAGTTATTTATTCACAGCCCAAGATCGTACAAGTTAAGCCTTCAATAGGAACATATTAGAACTGTGAGTGCTTTAAAAACGATTGAAATAAGTGCTCTGAAACATGTATGAAACAGCATCTCTTCAAAGCAGCTGGGTGAGAAAAGATGTGATGTCTTAATTGAGTCACTTTGACAAGGCCTCCTAAAATACTTGAAAGTTGCCAACATGCGGTGAAACCTGAACATACATATAGATTTTCTGTTCCATTTTCAAGCACGCAGCCAAAATTAAAGTTGATTTTTTTAAACCGAATGGGCCAGAATTTTTTTATCCAAGTATGGAATTGTTTAATTTTATGTTAGTTGAATGAAAAGGGATAGTTTTAACCCTGTTGGGGAAACTGTCAATGACAGGTTGTTTTCACAGTCCAAGAAATGTTACTTTGTTCCCAGACTGAATCTAATATTTTGAAACCAAATATGTTCTTTCTGAGGCCATCCTATTACATACATCCTCTGCCCCTTAGGACTCTATTCAGTTTTATAAATTTAGACTGACTATGAATTTTGCCAGTAGTGTAACTTTCTTTTTTCTTCTATTCTTCTCTCTTTTGAAATAAGCTCCTTTTATTTCCAGACAGCTGACAGTGTTGTTTATTTTAAATCACTTATTAAAATTTCTGCATGCAGGGCTACAATTTTTATAATTTCCAAAGGATATATATATATATATAAAATGATATATAATGATAATGATAATGATAACAAGCAATCCTTGTTAAAGAGGAACGCATACTGTATAGAAAGGACTTTTCCCCCTCCTTTCTATATATTTTTGCAACCATATTGCTGTACCAGGAATAAGAGCCATTATATCATGTGACATTCACAAACAAAAATCAGGACAAAACCCTAACCCTAACCTTATGTAGAATGCATTGGAGTGGTGTGCTCTATTATTTAAGACTTGTATACTAAAACAGCAGAATACTAAAACACAAAGATTACTAGCTTCTGTGGTTTAATCTTCCTTCTAATGTCTCTTGCTTTTCTTATCTGACTCAGGTCGTTCTTCTTTCTTCATAAACTTGTTCCTTCATTGAATAGCCCACTCCAGAATTCCATTCTTCCATTGCCAAATATCACTTTATGCCAGGCACAAAAGATGACATCCAAGTAAACTGATGCAGAAACATGCTGCTGCACTGGAATTTACTCAACTAACAGTTAGCACTATCTTGGCGCTAGATAAGGATCAAAGAAATTCAAGAGGAGTTGGATTTATTCTGTTTGGGGCTACGTAAAGACTCTATCAGGGGTGAAATCCAAAGTTTTTCCCTACCAGTTCTGTGGACGTGGTTTGGTGGGCGTGGCAGGCAAAGGATATTGCAAAATCTCCATTCCCACCCCACTCCATGGGAAGGATACTTCAAAATTGCTTAACGCATTGTAAGCCGCCCTGAGTCTCCGGAGAAAGGGCGGCATATAAATCAAATTTTTAAAAAAATCTCCCTTCCCTCCCCTCTCTGGGGCCAGCCAGAGGTGGTATTTGCCGGTTCTCCGAACTACTCAAAATTTCCACTACCGGTTCTCCAGAACCCGTTAGAACCTGCTGGATTTCACCCCTGCTCTCTAGGTTGATTCTTCTTTGACTCCAACCTCAGGTTCTGCCACCCCTTCTCCTACACTGCATGCATGTGTCAATCTTTTTTTTTTAAATGAACCCCTCAAAGTTCAAGCTGGTTTTAAAGTGAAATTCACAGAATGGGCATTTACATGGCATAGAAGCTTTGACACTTTTAGTAGAAAAAAATTAATCTTCCCCAAGCCTCCAAATTCATCAATAGGATAGAATATTTTAGAAACAGCATTCAAGCTCAGTGAAATGGAATCGATGAAAGAGAAGAGACAGGCCAGTATCAATTTGCAATTACTAAGCTTTCAGGATTGTTAAGCACATAAATCAGTTTGCTGTAAAAACTAGCTTCCTGAAATAAATCCAAAAATGGAATACATTTGTATTATATATAACTTGAAAAGCTGACTCAGTCTATTATCACTCAATGTTATCAGTGTCTTGCAAAGTCCTCATTTATTGAACAGCTTAAACATATAGCTTTATGACAGGATGTCATTATTGTGATAACAAGATGTTACAAATGCTTAGCTAGAACAAACAGAAAACATCTACAGTTAACCAAACTAACTAAATCATCTCTAGAGAAATCAAGCTCCCCAAACTGACCTTAACCTCCTTTAGATTAGTTAAGTAAGTAGTACGTAAAATGTAAGAAGGGATTATTCCAGGCAGTAGTATATATAGCTCAATATTCTCTGGTCAGTGACAGCAATATCTATTTATTTGTGCAATTACATGCTGCCATTCCAAAGGGGGGGGGAGGTAAATGTTATAATATAAAACTAAAAAGTAACATTAAAGCTATATGCTAAAATCTTTAAATCTTTAGTTTTTACTAAAATTTCAACCTTTCAACACAATTTTTTTTCCCCAAATCTATCAGAAATCAAACCAAATAAATTCTAAATAAAGCTTAAGTTCCACGATAAACACCACTTTTTAAACTTTGTATATTAGGCAATGGCTGGAATTTTCATGTGCCACAATTCAGCTGCTGGCCTGAAGCTTTGCTATTGTTGTAAACACTATAAAACATGGATTACATATGTAGGATAGAAATGGATTATATTGTAAAGTTTTTAATTTTTTTTAATGATTTTGATGCAGAGGTTCCCTGAAACCTTAAAATCATTTCAAGAACTCCTCTGGGATAAAAAGATTGAGAAAGGCTGCTGTGAAATATGCTAAATTATTCTGGAATATAATATTTTTCTTAAAACCGTAACATGCGTATCCTCATTCATGCATGAATTGCTTCAGGCATCAGAAGTTGTGTCAAAAGTATTGTGCCTGGCAATTTCTTAATTTGTTGATTCTTAATTTCTTCTGTAGCAACATAGTAATAGTTTAGAGGTAGTCTATGATTTATAACCATTCATTTAGTGACGGTTCAAAGACATAGCAGCGTGAAAAAAGGGATGACCTGTTTTCACACAACCACTGTAGCATCTCCACAGTCACATGATCAAAATTCAAGCTCTTGGCAACTGGCATGTATTTGTGACAGTTTCACTGTCCCAGAGTCACGTAATCACTATTTATAACCTTCCCAAACTTTTGACAAGCAGCCAATGGGGGAAGCCAGACTGGCACAACGACCACATGATCCATTTAACCGTTGTAGTGATTTGCTTCACAACATTGGCAAAAAAGTTGTAAAATGAGGCATGACTCGCTTAACGTGTGCCTTACTTAGCAACGGAACTTTAGGTTGAATTATGGACATAAGTCATGGACTACCAGCATTGTGTGATGTGAAGAGAAGGCAATTATCCATGGATCTAATGCTTGCGAACTCCCATCATATAAATCCAAGAAGTTTGGTAGGAGTGTGACAACTAAATGTAAGTCCCAATCTCTCACATTACCCAAATAATTTTAAGAAATTATGAAAGGAATCTTTATCTTTTAAATAAGATGGGGAGAGGCAAGGGGAACAACTTCATTATTTATCTAATCTCCTATACAGATCTTTATCCCAATATCCTCATATATTCAATATACATCATGACCATACTTTATTCCAATCACCCACCTAGACGTCTTCAGTATCCAAATATGGATCTTCTAGAACAGTGGCGGTGAACCTTTTACTCACTGAGTAAACAGGTATGTGCGTCGTGCACGCACATGCCATCCGCACTAGCGCGCGGCTCCTCCCCATACACTGCACGTACAACCACACCATCTGCACATGCGCATGGCTTTCGTGTGCTGTGTGCACAATCACATCACCTGCGCATGTGTGCAACTTTCATGCGGCTCC
Organism: Pantherophis guttatus; assembly: GCF_059756535.1. Taxonomy (NCBI): domain Eukaryota; kingdom Metazoa; phylum Chordata; class Lepidosauria; order Squamata; family Colubridae; genus Pantherophis; species Pantherophis guttatus. Next base: position 66,306,173 of record NC_142070.1, on the reverse strand, counting down.
CCCATGCACTGCATGCACAATTGCACCATCTGCACATGTGTGTGGTCTTTGCACACACAATGCATGCACATGAACACCGTCTGTCCATGCATGTGCTGCACGCAAGTACTCTCACATGCTTGTGCAAATGCGTGCACATGCGCAGAAGAGCTCTGAAGACCAGCTGGGTCCCCCTGAATTGCGCACAGGGACACGGGAGGCCTGAACACCAGCTGGGAGCATGCACAAATGCGCACCTGCCAGTGAGTTGGGCGACAGCTCACATGCCTGGAAAGATGGCTCTGTGTGCCACGTCGGGCACGTGTGCCATAGGTTTGCCATCACAGTCCTAGAAGAATGGTGCCTTACTTTTAACTACCTTTAATTCTGGGCAAGCTATAGTGACAAATTAAACCAGCTTTAAGAACCATAAAAACATTCAAAAGGTAAAAAAAAAAAAGTTTAAGTTCTACTATCATCTAAAAACTAGCTGGCTCAAAAATGCACATTCTTGAAAATCACAATGAATCAGGGATTTCTGAAGAAAAGAAATTGAAACCTGACAGCATGATTATACATATTATTTAGTAACTTAAATTCAATTGGATTTATTCCCAAGAAAATAAATATTGGACCTTTCTAATAGTCAAAATTGGTGAGAGGTATGCTTTGTACAGTAGTTTGAGAGACCGAGATTCCAGTTCTGCATCTTATTCAAGACTGACTGAATTCTATTAATGCCATTATACTATATCCATTATAATCATTTTCTGCAAAGCATTTGGCAGCGCCAAAAGATGAGCTAATTCATCTCTTACAATCTTTATTTACAATTCTGGACCCGCTGTAAATTTAAACCGAGCAAATATTTAGGATCATGGTAAAACAATGAGGAATCAATTTTCAGTTTTCCCTCGGGGCATGCAAACCTTCTCTGTTCTAATTCTGGAGTTCCAGAATTAGGAGCTCCAGTCCTATTCAATTTATCAGAAGCTCTCATGCCCTTAATGAATCTAATCCAGCTGCAATATTGATTCTCAGTTTCATGTGCTACTTTTAGAAAATACCAATTTTTTAACAAGAATATAAAAAGAGATTGCAAGAAATGCCCTATTTGCATTATATCACTCCTACTACATATTTAGATGTTTATACATGATAAAATAGGAAATACTAATGCTCTGATGGTCATTTTGAAAAATCCTTTCTTAGTGAGCACCTAGAAGCCAAGAGGAACATATGTGGCAAATTTCAAGTTTGTAGGCTTTACGGTTCTGGAGATTTTGTGATGATGTGAGAGTGATTATTTCGCTTTTATACATATAGATTAGTGGGAAATAAGCTCCATTGAAGTTAATTGCCATATTGGAACAGGGTTATATAGGACAGTGTTATTCACTTTAAACAAATATAATAACAGTCGGAATTTAAGCATTTACGAGCTCAGAAAGGTAATCTACCTTTCTTTCCTTCTCCTTCATAAAAATGCTCCATAGCTAAAAGTAGAGGTAGCCAGTAGTCATTTTAAAACTAACACAAGGCATAATGCATTTTATATCAAGAGGACCAAGATAGTATATATTAATCACATCAGGATGCCAACAGATTCTAAGCAATCAACACTTAGAAATCTAATAAGGTTGAAGGAGAAGTGGAAATATTTTAGACTTGTTTGTAAAATAGATTTGACTTAGCGGCCTTGCTTATTTCTTCCCTTTGTTTTGTAGATGTATTTTTACTGAATTGACTTTATGTTCTCATGTTTTGCTTGAACTTACATTTTGCAATTGTTAGCGTTCATATTAAGCACTATTTGCTATCCTATGACCAAATCTAGGCTAGACTGACCTAAACAAAAAGTCATTCCTGAAATTAACTACTGTCAACACCATATGCACAATGTACTATGTGTCATTTTAGACGATGTTTTACATGAACATGCTGACTTATGAAGGATCCAAATGATGTCCTGTATTCATAATCTGCCATCTTTGCTTAACATTTCCACTATCTGGTTTGCAGCCTCATTCCAACTGAGTCAAGACTGCAACTCCCAGAATTTCCCTTTGGCCATTTTGATTGAGAATCTTAGAAGTTGCAGGCCAAGTCAAATAGACTCCTCCAGGTTGGGGAAGGGCATGAGTGCTACCTCTATGAAAGGCATTCCACCTTTAATATTTTGTTTTCCTTCTGAAAAGGAAAAAAAACAAACAAACAAACCCAGAGAAACGCAAGGCTACCTATCCATTCCATTCATTAGATTTAGTAAATGAAAGGCAGCACTATTCTAAATTAAACCCTCAGCTTAAACCCCTCTATGTTCTGTCAGCAAGACATACACAGGTAATCCTTGACTTACAACAGTTCATTTAGTGATTGTTTAAAGTTACAACAGCACGGGGGGAAAAAAGTGGCTTATGGTTGTTTTTCACACTTACGACCATTGTAGCATCCTGATCAAAATTCAGACCCTTGGCAACTGACTCATATTTATGACGGTTGCAATGTCCCAGGGTCATGTGATCCCCTTCTGCTACAAACAAAAGTCCATGGGAAAACCAGATTCACTTAAGCCAGGGGTGGGCAAATATGGCCCCTTTATGACCTGTGGACTTCAGCTCCCAGAATTCTTGAGCCAGCTTGGCTGTCTCAGGAATTCTGGGAGTTGAAATCCACAGGTTGTAAAAGGGCCACACCTGACTTAAGCCAACCGTATTACTCTCTCCCCATAGCTGCAGTGATTCACTTAACAACAGGGGGGCAAGCAAGGTCGCTAAATGGAGTAAAACTCACTTAACAAACCTTTCGCTCAACCACAGAAAAAGATTGGGCTGCATTGAGGTTGTAAGTCGAGGACTACCTGTATGTTGTCAAGAGCACAGAAATATAGAATAGAATAGAATTTTTTATTGGCCAAGTGTGATTGGACACACAAGGAATTTGTCTTTGGTGCATACGCTCTCGGTGTACATAAAAAGAAAAGATACGTTCATCAAGAATCATAAGGTACAACACTTAACGATAGTCATAGGATACAAATAAGCAAGTAGGAAACAATATCAATATGAATTGTAATATATTCTTGCAGCCAACATTAGGATGATGACGGCAGCGGCGGGCATCATGAGACAGCTGAACGGGTTCTTCCTACTGAAGTTCCCAGCGCCCAAAACAGATCCTGAAATTGATTCAGGGATATTGTAAAAAAAAAAAAAAAAAAAAAAAAAAACCTGACCCCGGAGAAAGGATCCCAGGAGAAGAGAGAAGGGAAGAAATCCCGCTCTCCCCCCTTCACACTCCATCTTTCCCTCTCAACCGGTAGCCGCGGGGATTACAGCATCAGTTCCTCGCTGCCGCCCAGGTGGTACCTTGCTTAGCCGGGCGGTTCGGTCCCAGATGCCCCCCCCCGCCTTACCAGCTTCGTGCTCGCCAGGGTTGTCCGAGATCTCGATGACCAGCAACTCCCTGCCTTCGAAGCTCCGGCCCACGGTGTAGATCCGACTGATGGACGGGCACTGCAGCCACACCGACACCAGCGCTTCCCGCAGCTCCGGGTAGCGGTGATACTCGAAGGAGATGCCGTCCTCTTGGCTCAGGCGCCGCCGCCGGTTCGCCCCTCCGCCCAGAGCCGCCGGCGCTTCAGGTTCGTCCGCTTCGGTCTCCTGTAGGCAGAGGCTGCCCGGCAAGGCGCAGAGCGCCAACGCCAGCGCCCAAAGCCGACCTCGCCCGGCCATGGCTCGACTGCAGGGCAGGGAGGGAGGAAAAAAAGGAGGACGGCGCCTTCCTTCTGCCGGGATCAACCAGCCGCCTCTCCTCTCCGGCGTCCCCCGTTAGCCACGCCGAGCTCAACTCGGACTCGCCGTCCTCGCTAAGCTAAACCTGCTCCATTCAGGAAAAAAGGGGAGGCAGAGTCCGATGCGCTAAGCCCTGCAGCCCGTACGACTCGCTCCGCAGCTGAAGGGGAGACGCAGGATGTACCACTATTCCACGTAGGGGGAGGCTGGGTGACGTCCTGCCACGCTGGTGTCGAGCGAAGGAGCCGCGTGGAAGCCCTGAGAGCGTCACTCGCCGGGAGGTTGCTCTTCGGGCTTGAACGAGGCCCACCCGCTATACCGGTGTTTCTTAACCTTAACCCAGCGCTGGCTGGGGGATTCTGGGAGTTGAAGTCCACCCATCTTCAAGCTACCAAGGTTGAGAAACACTGCGCTATATGGTGTCATATCTTTCTGGTGCCAATGATGGTGGTGGCGTAAAAAAGATATTATATAGGAATGGAGGCTTGGTGAATGTTTGGAGGACATCAGGAAGCCGGCCGGGCAGATCTCTTTAATCCAAATGCCTTGCAAATTGGATAGCGGTATAGGGATAGGGCATCTTATGCACGCCCAGGATGGCTCTTGTCTTGCCCAAAACCATGCCCTAACTCAGTGTTTCTCAACCTTGGTAGCTTGAAGATGGGTGGACTTCAACTCCCAGAATCCCCCAGCGCTGTTGGCTGGGGGATTCTGGGAGTTGAAGTCCACCCATCTTCAAGCTACCAAGGTTGAGAAACACTGCCCTAACTAGAGTGATGTATCTTAGGATGCCACATACCTCAGTTATTTCCACCTACACAAAGGGCCTACGTGGTAGGCTTTGTTTTTGACATGGGAAGACAATTGTTCGATAAAATATTCAAAACCATTTCCATCTTGTTGAGTCTGTCGACTGTCTGGTTTGGTTCTGCAACCCAACAAGACAGACAGGGATTTCAGAGGATAATTAGAACTGCAGAAAAAACAATTGCTACCAACCTGCCTTTCACTGAGGACCTGTATACTGCATGAATTCAAAAAGAGGGCTGTGAAAATATTTACAGACCCCTCGCATCCTGGACATAAACTGTTTCAACTCCTACCCTCAAAACGACGCTATAGAGCACTGCACACCAGAACAACTAGATACAATAACAATTTTTTCCCGAAAACCATCACTCTGCTAAACAAATAATTCCCTCAACACTGTCAAACTATATACTAAGTCTGCATTACTATTAATCTTCCCATCGTTCCTATCACCCATCTCCTCCCACTTATGACTGTATGACTGTAACTTTGTTGCTTGTATCCTTACGATTTATATTGATTGTTTCCTAGTATGATTTGATTGATTATTTGTATCCTATGACTATCATTAAGTGTTGTACCTTATGATTCTTGACGAATGTATCTTTTCTTTTTATGTACACTGAGAGAATATGGACCAAAGACAAATTCCTTGCGTGTCCAATCACACTTGGCCAATAAAGAATTCTATTCTATTCTATTAAAAAGTACGCCCTGCTAGCAAAAAGTAGGCATTGTGAAGATAGAAGATCTGAATCCTTCTCTCCTGGTACATGCCTTTGATTCCATTCCAGACCATTTTACTAGGTTTTAAAAAATGAGTTCACTCAATGAACTCAAGAAGAATTCATCACAGAATCAATGAAAAAAAGGTTAAATTTTCATCTCCTTCCAACTCTTTTTGATATTAGAATCTGATCTTTTCAGGTTTTGCATTATACATGATAGTAAATACAGGTTCAGGCAAAAGCTCTTCCCTCCTTAGTTTTACTCAGAGTCATAGAATTACAGTTCTACATAAAGGCCTCTAGGGTTTAGAGTTAACTAGACATCACAACAGGACAGATGCTGCTGTTCAAAAGCTTTGGTTGTGTTTGTACAGAGACCAGTAACAGAAATGGAAACTAATAAGGCCATGTTTAGTCTATTTCCAACATAATGACTAGTACTGGAACAGTTACACAAAATCTATTTCATTAATACACATTTGAAATATTAATTCATTTATTAATATTGTTAATTATTTTTTATCTTAGTATGCTATGTTAATCTAACCACTTTAATTTATAATAGCAAAGTGGTAGGCAATTTTTTAGTAGCCCAGTACTAATTATAACATTTTAGAATGGCCCATATCATAAATAGGGACAGGGCCTTTTCAGGGATTGAAGTTTGGAAATTTTGGTGTTTTGTTTTAACTGTGATATTTCTCTTTCAGGGTTTATGCTACAGTTCTCATGCCTTTCCAATCTTAAAATGTTGAAAAGTAATGCTGATTATTAATGTTGACTAGTTAACAAATGCATTTGTATCAGGGGTGGATTCTAAAAATTTTTACTACCGGTTCTGTGGGCGTGGCTTATTTTGTGGGTGTGGCTTGTGGGGGGTAATGTGACTGGGTGGGCATGGCCAACTTTTTTTTTTTTACTTTTACTTTTAAAAACATTTTTTTCTACAATCTTTAGAGGTTGCAGAAAAAAATGCTTTTAGAAACCTCTGACGATCAGGCAAATCAGCTGGGATCACCAGAGGCTTTTAAAGGCCTTTTTTTTCCTACAACCTCTTCGGCTGAAGAGGTTGTAGAAAAAATGCTTTTAAAATCCTCTGAAATCCCAGCTGAGCCGCGCGATCATCAGAGGCTTTTTTTTTTAACTTTTAAAAGCATTTTTTCAGCCAAAGAGGTTGTAGAAAAAATGCTTTTAAAAGTTAAAAAAGAAAAGCCTCTGATGAGCGGCAACCGGGCCGGGGACCGGTTCGGGGGCGTGGCTAGCCAATGTTATTACCAGTTCTCCAAACTACTAAAAATTTTTACTACCAGTTCACTGATTTCTATCCTTTAGAAGATTTTTTTTTTACTACCCACCACTGATTTGTATCCTTTAGAAGAAAATTCTGGTCTGCTACTGAGCCAGAATGACACTGGACATGCTGCTTGGAAAGGAAGAAATTCTATGATTATTTGGGAGCATGAATGACAGCACTCAAAGGTAGGATAACAATTTGGTCATATTTATAGGTAGAGTGGTTCTTTGAAGCGATGTGTCAGAAGTGGAATTCAAATTCTTTTTACCACGGTTCTGTGGGCATGGCTTGGTGGGCGTGGTGTGGCTTGGTGGGCATGGCAGGGGAAGGATACTGCAAAAACTCCATTCCCACCCCACTCCAGGGGAAGGATACTGCAAAATCCCCATTTCCTCCTCACTTCTGAGGGAAGGATACTGCAAAATCCCCATTCCCTCCTCCCTCCTGGGGGAAAGATACTGCAAAATCTCCATTCCCTCCCCACTCCAGGGGGAAGGATACTGCAAAATCTCCATTCGCACCCCACTCTGGGGCCAGCCAGGGGTGGTATTTGCTGGTTCTCCGAACTACTCAAAATTTCCGCTACCAGTTCTCCAGAACCTGTCAGAACCTGCTGAATAGCACCCCTGGGGTGTGTGATTCTGTTCTTTGAAGTATTTATTCTGTCCGATGTGCAGGTCCAGTGGAGAGATGTTTTAATATATCTTTTACTAAATGTGTAGATCTTCTTGATTTGTGCCTACGTGTTAAGGCATGTTACATCCGTGTGTTAGGAACATTCTGTATTGTAGAAGATTTTCCTCCTCTGCTACGGTATTATTTGCGTAGTATAATTAGTTTAGTCTAATTACACTTATTTATTTATTTATTTTATTTTATCAGATTTCTATACCGCCCTTCTCCTTTCGGACTCAGGGTGGTGAACAGCCAAAGTAAAACATTTGCACACAAAAGTTAAAATAGATTTAAAATAATTAAATAATTTGGACCATAATTTAAAACATTTCAATTTAAAACCAATTTCAAATTTTAAAAACCCACCATAAAATCAGGACAGCCCGGCTAACTGAAAGAAATAGGTTTTAAGGGCCCGACGAAAAGTCCGGAGGTCTGGGATCACTCGTATCTCTGGGGGTAGATTGTTCCAGAGGGTAGGTGCCACCACAGAGAAGGCTCTCCCCCTGGGGGTCGCCAGCCGACATTGTCTGGCCGACGGCACCCTGAGGAGGCCCTCTCTGTGGGAGCGAACTGGCCGGTGGGAGGCAATTGGTGGCAGAAGACGGTCCCGTAAGTACCCCGGCCCTAAGCCATGGAGCGCTTTAAAGGTGATCACCAACACCTTGAAGCGCACCCGGAAGTCCACCGGAAGCCAATGCAGCTCGCGCAGGAGAGGAGTCAGTGGAAAGAGCAGTTTAGTGATCTTTGCAACATCGCATTGACTTGTTGATGAGGCTGCCACAAAGAAGAGGGGATCTACTTATTTTCCAAAGCACCAGAAGACAAGACAAGAAATAAATGGATGGAAACTAATCAAGGAGGGAAGCAGCCTAGAATTAAGGAGAAACTTCCTAGCAGTGAGAACAATTAGCCAGTGGAACCGCTTGACTTCAGAAGTTGTGGGTTCTTAATCACTGGAGGTTTTTAAGAAGAAACTGGACAGCACTTCTCTAAAATGGTATAGGGTCTCCTGCTTGAGTTGGTTGGTCTAGAAGATCTTGAAGGTCCTTCGGCTCTATTCTGATTGATTGATTGATTTGGTGCTGAGCTGCAGATATCTGCTCTTCATGCATTTTGTGTGAATTTTGCTACTCTTGTACATAAACATAGCAGATCGTTTAGCATATTGTGTGACTCCACCCAATTATTTATTAAATACACAGTAAGCAAACAGTACTTTAGTATGACATGTGAAGTCTTTCATAAAAACTCTGGAGCACAATTATATCTTGAAAGTTGACGCTGCTAAAAATAGCTCTTACAATATCTAACAATATTATGGACTAAATTAGCACTGGTAGTCCGCAACTTGCAGCATCCCAGGGTTACATGATTGCCATTTGCGACTTTTCCAGTCTAATGTCAACAAGCAAAGTCAATGGGGGGGAGCTGGATTTGCCTAATGACTGCATGATGAGCACAGTGATTCACTTAACAACCATGGCAAAAACAGTGGTGGGTTGCTACCGGTTTGGCCTGGATCAGGCGAACCGGTAGTGGCGGTGGCGGGAGGCTCTGCCCACCCGCCCGGATGTCTCTGCACATGCACAGAAGCATTGCGCGAGTGCACACCCACGAGCGAACTGGTAGCGAATGAAATTGAAACCCACTACTGGGCAAAAAGGTCATAAAATTGAGCATGACTTACTTAACAAATGCCTCATTTAGTAATGGAAGTTTCAATCCCAATTGTGATCCTAAATCAAGGGCTAACTGTAGTGCTTATTCCAGGTGAATGTTGACTAACACAGCAACATTTTATATGGAAAAATAGTTGGACTTGAAATGGAATAACTAAATTTGCCACAAGTAAAGGTACTGCTTCATACAAGCAGCTTCTGTTTGTTATTTAGTTCACAATGTTTATAAACTGCACCTTATTTATATAACCTTCTGCATTGCAAAAATATAAAGCAAATAAAATGATGAGGAAATATACAAGTAGAATTTTGTTTCAAGCAGCTGCCTTTACAAGTGATTTACAGCCCAATCTATGCACATCTACATGAAAATAAACCCTGGTATACACCCAACTAAGCATAATGTGAAATTCTTTTTGCTTCTACTAGAGAATTGAATTCATGGATTATAAACAAAGAAATTATTAACTTGTGATGAACGATGCCCCATTAAACTCTAAGGGCTGGAATTTAGATGATAAGGCTATGTATAATGAATGTACTGTCATTAGGAAATATAAAGTTATATAACTATATATAAATATTTGTATAATATGAATAACATTGGTGATTGTATCTTGTGCATTTAAATTTTTACTCTGAAGATCCTCTCCACTCTACATAAAGGTCAGTACTTCCCAGAGTGGAACTATAGAAATATTTCTAAGAAACCACCAGTTCTTTGTTACTAAAAATATTCCAAAATATCTTCATTTTGCTAATAGAAAGGATTGATTTTCTTTTGACCAATTTGTATGTCAGCCACTTGAATTATTGGTGATATTAAAAGATTTTCAAATATGTGAACACAAGCGTAATGTCTCTGCTGCTGCTTTAATTTCCTCACATTTCTCTAGGAAAAAACATGATAGATTATTTAGGAAGACGTGTTGCATTAAATATGCATTCAAGAATGAGCATAATCAAAGTAGCCATACATTATTTTCAGCAGTTTGTATTCCAAGTGCTTTGTTTCTCTAAGAGCAGTTATAGCCATTTTCCTGCACTTTCATGAATTGTGTTCTGCATTATTTATGTGGGGATGGCATTTGCATAGTATACTAAAATTAATTTTAATATTGTTCAATATTAATAAAATATATACTTGGAAACAAAGCTTTCAAAAAATAGCATATAAACTATAATATTTCTTCCCCATTCCTTAATTCTTGATAAACAGTGAATTTGTTTAAGCCAAAAATATAAACGGATCCCAAATTTGTCAAAACTATTAAAAACCCGAAGAACAAAATAACTACAGCTCTCTGAAAATAGTTTGTACATTACATTAAGGAATTTACTTTTAAAAAGAGAATTTAATTGGACTCATGGTTATGGTTTTCCAAAATGTTATCATTCTGAGTTTAGATTAAAAGAAAGTTACCACTTGCTACTCCCAAACAATTTGGATTTGTAAATTCTGTTGCAGATCACTCAGATATATACTTAACGTCCATATTATGGTAGTTTCTGGCTAATTCAGGTTAGGAACGTCCAATTTGCACAATACATTTCTTCAGTAGCTTCCCCAGTGACACACAGAATCATTCCACAGTGATTCAGTGGCATATTCCAAATATTGGCAACACAACATCTTACCAATCTTACATAGGAAACAATACAGAATAGGATGAATGATTAAAAAGTAACAAATCCTCAGCTAAGTTAACATTTTTTCTTGAGATTTAAACTATATTCTAAAGTTTTCCCTTCCTGAATATTTAAAGTACATGATTTACTTAATTATATTCATTATTATTAGTCTATGAAATATATCCAAACTCTGACGACTAACAATCAAAGGGTTGTTTTTGTTTTGGTGCAATAGCCAGCAAAAATACTGCCAAACGAATGCTGGTCATCTTTATCTATAGTTTAAATCAATCCTTATTCATCATCCTCCAAAATTCTAAGGAGAAATCATTGCTCAAGGAGACCTACGGTAAACAGACCGTGATTCAGTCAAGCAAAACACTATGATCCTTTTAGACTTTCCCTGCCTTTTAAAATTCATTATAAACAACACATGGTTTACAGAGAACCATTTTTCATTAAAAGAACACACTATCTTCCAGGCTCTAAAGAACATACGCTCCATTTTATATCTGGGAAGCATTGCTTGCATACTACTTACCGTATTTTTCGGAGTATAAGACGCATCTTTTTACCCCCCAAAAGGGGGTGAAAATTTAGGTGCGTCTTATACACCGAATGTAGCCCTGCCCACCCACTGGCCCCCACCCTTTGGCCTGTGCCTCACAGCAGTTACCTTCTTGCAAGCAAACAGCAAGAAAAAACAGCCCCTTTCAGCTTCAGCATAGGTTAATTAGCACAAGTTGATTAGATCGGCCTCCCGACTCTCAGCTGATTTGCTCTCAGCTGTTTTGCGCAGGGCTCTCCTGCTTGCTGCAAAATGTGCTAGAGCAGATTTTTTTCCCCCTAGCTATGCTGAAAAAACGAAACTGAAAGTAAAGCAGGTTCTTTGCTGCAACGTGACAAAATGAGGCAGAGAGAGATTTCTTTTTCTTTTTTCTCACCAAAAAAGGTAGGTGCAAACAATGGGAAATTTAGGGCAAAAGAGGAGAGTTCAAGATTTTAAAACACAAAAGAAAAAAAGCTCTATTTAACTAGGGAATTGTAATAATTGAGATACTATTAATTGTATATTGTGTTGAAAGCAGAAATGGTTAAGTTGTGGTTTGGAGGAATATATGGGGAAAATTATTTGGTTTATTATTATTGATAAATATAATTAATTGATTTGTAAGAAATTGGATTGCATGGAAATAATTGGAATATTCATGTTCATATTGATTAATATACAAAAAAGGTAGTTATAACTAATTGATTTATATGAAAATGTTGAATTTGTATTAAACAATTGTAATATTAAATAATTAACCAATGTGAGGATGGATATAAAAATAGATGACAATGGGAAGGGGTATAATATAGAATAGAAGGGAAAAATTGAATTTTATTAAGATTAGAGATGAGAATGAAGGGTAATATTGGTTTTTTTTAAAAAAATAGATGAGGAATAAATATGGCAAAAAGGAAATATAGAAATTGTAAATTTAATTGAAATGACTAAACACTTTAAATTTGTGAACCAGCCAAACACTCTGTTCAAAGAAAATACATTGTATGTTTGTATGTGTGTTTGTCTAAAAAATTAAAAAAAAACTTTAAAAAAAACAACAACCCAAAAAGGTAGGTGCGTCTTATACTCCAGTGCGTCTTATACTCCGAAAAATACGGTAGTCAAATTTTTGAAGCATGCAGAGCTGAACAAATAATTACAGTCAAGTAGTTTCCTCAGATGACTGACATTTATTCCATTAGATAGTAGCAATTAGTGGTTCAATACATCTGAACCAGTAATGAAGCAGATGATTACACACCCATTCTAATTGCAGGTTCAAAATCATTCCAAATGTTAGCTTTTAAGAGTCCTTGTGCTTTAATTCCCACCACAGAGTGGAAATCTGAAAAAAATAGGTGGGAGGTATTGTATCATTTTCCATTTATATGAGTTGGGAATATGTAGCTGACTAGGGATGGACCAACTGTTGCCAAAACCATCACTTTTTTTTTCCAAAGCCCAAATTCTTGTACTCATCCATTTTTAGACAGATAGACATGAAGTAAAAACGAACAAGTTACTACACACAAAAACAAAAGGAAACAAAGCCTACCACAAATGACTGTCTTGTATCTTTAGATTTAGGTGTCTGAATATATACTTCTGCCAGCACTTCTGTCATGGAAATTCTCCTTACAGTTAATTTGTAAGTAGACTGTAATTTTCTAGCTCAAGTACTGAATATAGCTAGAGGAGTATATACTGATATATTCTTTTTCTGTTATTATTTCCATCATTGCAAACTTTTAGTTGATAGCAGAATATAATGGTTGCTTCACTAGGCTGTTTTTGGAGTTCAACCAATTTTGTTGTCTACATGATGTACAATGACAATAAAGGCTATACTATAAACCATATTTTTCGGAATACAAGAAGCACCTTTTTCCGCCATAAAAGAGAATGTCTTCTTTATTTAGACGTTATGATATGTAATAATGTAGAGGTGTGCAATCTGTTTTAGATGCTAATGTTTAAAATTTGAGTTTGAAATGGAGTGTTCTGTTCTTTTTTGATCTGAAACTCAGATGCTGTGTCTTTTTTTGCTGAAAATATTCCAATATAAAATGGTTGCAGTAAGGTCAGAAGTGTCTAACTTTGGCTTTGAAATATTTTTAATGCAAAAGTTTTTACACACCTTTAAAATCATGGAACTACTGGTAGATTAGAAGGCGCATTGTTGAAATATTTATCCATTTACAATCTACCATATTTTTTGGAGTATAAGACGCAGGGGTGAAATGCTCCCCGTTCTGACCGGCTTGGGCAAGTAGGTAGCGATGGCGGCAGGCAGTTCAGAGAACTGGTAGCAAAAATCCCTGCCCCCACCCCCATGCCCAGCTGAGCCGCGCGATCATGAGAGCCTTTTTTTTCTTTTAAGTGGCTCTGACCAGCCAAGCTCTGACGATCCCAGCTGAGTTGCCTGCTAATCAGGCAACTCAGCTTGGATCGCCAGAGCCATGTAAAAGAAAAAAACTTTTTTCCTTTTAAATGGCTCATAGCAAAAATCCCTCCCCCTCCCCCCCTCAGCTTGCTTACCTTAGCTGCTGGTCGCAACGCCTTGCTGTAATCCCATTGCAAATCCATTGCATCAGCAAGCAATTGAATCTCCCTGCCTGCAATCAAGCAGGCAGGGAGTTGTGGACTTCAACTCCCAGAATTCCTCAGCCAACAAAGCAAAGCTGGCTGAGGAATTCTGGGAGTTGAAGTCCACAAGTCTTAAAGTTGCCAAGGTTGGAGACCCCTGTTCTATTAGGTAAGTTTTTCCCCCCTTTGGGAGCTTTAAAAAATAGTTAATTGGGGTTTTTTTTAGTTGTTCTTTTTTTAGATCTAGCCATTTAAAGTTTAGGAAGTTTTAAATTTAGCTGCTTTTATATAAAAATAATAAAAATTAAAAAAAATTAAAATAAAATAATATTTGTGCAGCTTTCTGAGATTTAGTGTGTTTCTGTAGTGTTTCACTCTAACTATACAAACACACAAAATCTCACAAAGCTGTATATGGAATTTTGTGTGTGTAAAGTGTGAAAGTTGGTTTTTTGGGCTTTTTGTGGCTATGTGAGGTTCCTGCTTGTTGCAGGGGCCATTTTGGGTCTAGCACAGCTGCTTTTACATTGTGGGTGAGCCAGTTGTGTTGTGTTGTGTTGTGTTGTGTGTGTGTAAAGTGTGAAGGTTTTTTGGGCTTTTTGTGGCTGTGTGAGGTTTCTGCTTGTTGCAGGGGCCATTTTGGGTCTAGCACAGCTGCTTTTATATTGTGGGTGAGCCAGTTGTGTTGTGTTGTGTTGTATTGTGTTGTGTGTGTGTAAAGTGTGAAGGTTTTTTGGGCTTTTTGTGGCTGTGTGAGGTTTCTGCTTCTTGCAAGGGCCATTTTGGGTCTAGCACAGCTGCTTTTATATTGTGGGTGAGCCAGTTGTGTTGTGTTGTGTTGTGTGTGTATAAAGTGTGAAGGTTTTTTGGGCTTTTTGTGGCTGTGTGAGGTTTCTGCTTGTTGCAGGGGCCATTTTGGGTCTAGCACAGCTGCTTTTATATTGTGGGTGAGCCAGTTGTGTTGTGTTGTGTTTTGTAGGTTAAAAAAGGGCAAAGAAGTGACATTGACTTGGCCACGCTCACCTGACCAACAAGCAACGCACTCCCAATCACCTTACCACCAAGCCCCGCCCACTAATTAAGCTACGCCCACAGAACGGGTAGCAAAAATTTTTCGATTTCACCCCTGATAAGGCACACCTTTTTCACCCAAAACAGAGGGTAAAAATCTGGGTGCGTCTTATACTCCGAATATAGCCCCGCCCAGCTTCTCAAACAGAGGTTTCAGAGGCTGAAAAAAGCATTAGAAAAGAAGCTTCAGAAAAGAAGCTCCCAAACAGACCTTCAGAGGCTTTTTTTCTGAAGCTCTGTTTCAGGGGCTTTCAGAAGCAAGAATTTTTTTTTTCTGAAACAGAGTTTCAGAAGTTTCAGAGGCAGAAAGAAAAGCAAAAAAAAGCAAGGCACAGAGCTTACAACCAAGGAACCTGTTGCTAAAATTCACCTCTGGGAACAGCTGATAGGGGGTATTCTGGGAGGCCAATACACCTGCTAGTCAGCTTTTTTCTTATTTTCCTCCCCAAAAACTAAGGTGCGTCTTATACTCTGAAAAATATGTTAAGTTCCTTAAGTTCTTTATCAAGCTTAATAAAACTTTGGATTTTCTTAAGTATGCTGAAATCTTCCTTCTTTACCGTCATAGGTGGTTTTGTTTTGCTATATAGGTAATACTATTCAGAAAGATAATGCTGATGAATATATTGGAACCTGAGTCAACAACATGGCAACTAGGGATGCCAAGAAGGAGACTAAATCTGAAGAAGTACCTGCTTGGCATCTCATTGTCCTGTTTCAGAATGAAAAAAGCCCTGCAACTTGTAAAATAGTAAAAACTTTTGGTGGTCTCACATGGGAGTTTTTCACAACATGGTCATAATTTCACTTCATGTAGTTTTTGGATTGATTAATTTGTGCAATCGCATGTGAGTCTAAAATGTTATAAAGTAGTTCAGTGCTTATTGTTTTATGAACATATAAAGTTTACAAATAATTTTATTGGGATTTTTATGTATTAATCCACAAAATAGAATATCTCACTCACTGAACTAACAGAATAGAAAGGAATTAAGTCCTACCTTACAATACCGGGCAATGCAACACTTGTGGTCTTTATTACAGATCACGGGGGGAAATGCTACTGGTTCAGACCGGTTTGGGCGAATGGGTAGTAATAAAAGCTACCAGTTCGTCCGAACCAGTATTTCTGATGATCAGCTGTGCCGCGTGATTTATATTTGCTAGGCATATTTGCTAGAAAGCAGGAAATCCTGCTTTCTAGTGAATTTAAATCATGCGGCACAGCTGTTCACCCTCTTGCTGTTCTACTGACATTCAAACGGTTCCTTTTTCTGAATGAAATGTGTGTTTGGTGCGCACTGTGCATGCGTGTGCAGCATGCATTTGGTGCACACTGCATGCACGCGCACACAGCGTGCATTTGGCATGAACTGGTGGCAACCCGAGGAGGATTTCACCACTGTTACAGATATATTAACATCAGCTCCCTTTATTCCCACTTGGTTAAGGTTCAGTGAATTAATTTTTAAAAGTGAATTCTAGTATTTAAAAAGTTATTTCTGGTACAGTTGTGTGATGCAACACAGAGATGAAACCAGTGGCTCATCGAAATCTGAGCCAAGGGAACACACACATTTTTAAAAAGCTGAACACTGCATTTGATCTTTGAGTAGTAATACCAGAAGCTGAATGTCGGTAAGTCCTGGACAATTTTTTTAAAAAAACTACACTCAATCAAATTTAGATGTATGATTCATTTACAGGTACGTGACAATTTTCCTCTTTTGGGAAATATATTACTTCAAAACATTGTTTTTGTATTGAAATACAAAATCCATATACAAATGTTATCCTTTTTCTGATTAAAATACTTATTTAAAATTGATACAAAAACACTATTGAATATCTAGAGAAACAAATTGGTAGTAACATAAGCAAAGGATGGAGAAGGTCAGCAAATACAGTAAGTGTATCATTAACCACCGGGTTTTTCCTGCAGAAAATAGTAAAGCTTGCTGCATGATAAATGCTATATACCAATGACATCAGCAAATAAGCAAAACACTGTCTTTGGCTCTACAGTATGCTATGCTGCCATCTCTTCTTCTTCTTGTGCCATATCTATCATAGGACGTTGGTGATCATATTGGCGATCCTATTTTTATCAACAGCTGCACAAAAAAGTGCTGTTGAGTTTTGTCCAAACCAGTCCCTTAGATTTTGAAGCCAACTATGAAATTAAGTGAAGTATGCCATATTTTTCCGGCTGTCACATCACAGGTCCAAAATATTCTAACTTTCGCTTTTTTATGGTTTTGATGATTTCCCTTGGCTTTCCCAGGCGGCTTATCACCTACTCTGTTGTGGCCTCTCTGCCGCCGGCCCCTCCAGCAGCCAAATCAGAGGAGGAGGCAGTGTGTGGGAGTCAGAGTCAGCATCAAGGCAACCTGAGAGCTCTGACGGAGAAAAGGGAATGGACCTGGCAGGGAGGGAGGGAGGGAGAGAGAGAGAGAGAGAGAGAGAGAGAAGCGGAGCCTGGGTCGTCCATCAGTCCTCAGATGGAGAGTCAACAGCCCCCAGGCCTGGAGGTGGCTGATGAGGAAGAGGAGGAACAGCTGGGTCCAGTGCCTGACACACAGATGCTCAGAAGACAGAGGAGAGCAGTGGAAATTCGTGGGCTGATCCTTGGGAAGGAAGAGCCACTGCTGCTAGCGAAGCCCCACCCTAGCTCTGGGGATAAAAGGCAGGGGGCAGAGATGAATAGATGTGGCAGACAAGTATTCATCTTCCTGACAGACGGACTTGTTAGCCTGCATTTAGAGAGAAACATTTTGCAGGGGCTGCTGGAACTCCTAATAAAGGAATCTTTGAGTTAACTTCAGAGGGTTTGTTGTGTTTGGGGAGCTGGGTCAGAACATCCTCATTTCTGATTTTGTCAACCCAATTTATATGTAACAGCCGCCTGCCATTTCTGCACTATAGAAATCTTCAGTTCCCTGGTGTTTTGCATGCTTATGCTTACTTTTAAACTCTTACCATATTGATGTGCCCACAGCCAAGATAATCATGTACAGGTAGTCTTCAATTTACAACTATCCATTTAATGACCAAGTTACAATGGCACTGAAAAATATGACTTATGACTGTTTTCACATGTATGGAGACTGTTGCAGCCTCCATACAGTAACGTGATCAACATTCGGACACCTGGAATAGACTCAAGGAGACCGGAAGCGTTGCGGCGAGACAGTCAGGGATTAGCTAGCTCTGATGAGCCCTGTGAAATCCCGGGCTGACGAACCACTGCAGAGGAGTCTTCGGACCAGTTCTGTTCTGTAGGGACAGAGAAGAAAGAGAGGCATCTCAGAAGACCAAGAGGAAGAAGCAAGTTCCTTGGAGGTCAGAGGAAATTCTCTCTGACTCTGCAGCGGGGGAGGGGGCCGCCATTACGACTGCCAGTAAACTGGAGCAACTGAATTAAGCAATGTGCAGGAGTGGAGAATTGAACAGAATATTGCTGCCGGGTGAGTGATATTTAACTCATAGGCAGAAAGGGAGAAAAAAAAGGATTTTTAAAACAATTGTAAATGTCCTGGCGTCAAAATAGCGGCTAATAGGCGTGGGAAAGGACGGAAGAAGAAGAGTAAGATGGAAGTTACAAAGTAACAGAACCCGACTAAAAATTTGTTTGTTTTGGATTTAAAATACTTGAAGAACTTTAAAAAAAAATTAGAAAAACCAAGAACCTGAAAAGATTCTTTTTCAATTTGGAAACCTTAAAGGGAGTGGGGGGGGGAAACAAAGAAAAGCCTATAATAGACTGGTTAATGACTCTAAATTGAAACTTAATTGGAACGTAACACAGAATTTGGACTATATAAATCTCGACTGAATTTTAAATTGACTTGGTGTATATAAAGGTGAAAAAGAAGAAAGGAAAAAAAAGTCAAATAAATAAAAACTGTTAAAATGGACTGCAACCAAAATGGATGCCTTTTAAGCTCGCCAATTGTAAATGTGGATTGTAAAAAGCCATCTTCAGGAGGGGGAAAAATCATTATAATACTGAACTGTTTAGAAAAAACAAAATGGTGCAGGAACTGAAGGAAATGATGATAACGATGTACCTATAATTGAAAATGGAAATAAGGGAAATGACTACAATGTTGCATGGGAAATGGAAAGTTGCTGACCAAAAAAATTGACTTAGGATACATTCAAGCTGACAAAGAAACAACTAACGAGAAGCAAGGAAAAGAGACTGAAAATAAAGAAGACAAAGACAAGGAGATTGATTATGGAAAATTAAATGATTATTACATTGGGTTTAACAATGGAAAAAATGGAAAAAGGGGAAAGAAAAAAAAGAAAAGAGGATGGAATAGAAAGAATATAAAAAACTTAAATGATTACACTGGGATTATCAATAAGAAAATAAGAAAAAGGGAAAAGGGATGGAAAATAATGGGAAAGATACAGCAAAATAGAAGAGTTTATGATCTTAAAAACAAAATGATTACATTGGGATTAGGGAAAGAGAGATCAGGATTTTAAAATACAAAAAAGAAGAAGGGGAAAGAAAAAGAAAGTAAAATATAAAGACAGAAAGGGAGAAAGAAATGGAAGGAGAATATGGGGTAAAGAAAATGAATACTAGGGAAAAGATGAAATTGTATTTTTAATGAAGTGATTTTAAAACAATATGGATGTATGAATAGTTGGAATATTTTTAATTAATGAAAGGGATTGTAATAAATAAAATATCCTTAATTATATATGTGATATTTAAATAAGAACAGAAAGCTGAAATAATATTGTATTATGAATTAATTAGATATATTTAACTGGTCTTTATAAAAATAATATAAAAATGTTATAAAAATGTTATAAAAATGTTGAAGTCTATCAGTTGGGACAGTTGATAAAAAATTATTTGAGATTGGAACTAAATTTAATTGGGAATTGTATTATGTTATAAATTTAAGAAAATAATTGGGAATTGTGTTATGCTATATGAATGTAAATGTAGAGGTATTGGAGTAAGATTGATACGTAATTGATTTTTTATTGAATAGGTTTAATTGTTGAAATGTATTATTTGGAATAGTTCATAAAAGAATCATTGGTGATTGGAATAAGAGAATGTAAGGTAATAATTGGGGATTATATTATGCTATATGAATTTAAATTTAGGGGTTCAAATTTTAAGGAGGGAACAGAAAAAATGAACTATATTAGGATAAGAAGTTAAGATGAAGGGTAATATTAGTTTCTTAGAATTAGAGAGAATAAATGATATGAGAAAATTTATATATAAAATTGTGTTAAAATTGTGTTAAAGATGAACAAAAATTTGTATAAATCTAAAACCGAGCCAATATTCTGTTCAGAAAAGATGCATTGTATGTCTGTTTGTGTGTTTAAGAAATAAAAAAAAAAACTTTATTAAAAAAAACATTCAGACACCTGGCAACTGACTCACATTTATGACAGTTGCAGTGTACTGGGGTCATGTGATCACTTTTTGCAACCTTCTGACAAGCAAAGTACATGGGGAAGATTCACTTAATAACCGTGTTATTAAATAACTGCGGTGATTCACTTAACAACTGTGGCCAGAAAGGTTGTAAAATGGGGCAAAAGTCACTTAACTGTCTTGCTTAGCAACAGAAATTTTGGACTCAATTGTGGATGTAAGTCCAGGTTTACCTGTATAGGGTTGCTATTAGTATACAGTAGAAAACAAAAAGAAGTACTGTATTTTTCGGAGTATAAGACGCACCTTTTTACCCCCCAAAAGGGGGTCAAAATTTAGGTGCGTCTCCGCAGGTATTACGGAGGCCTGGTTGGGCCATGAGGGGGGGGTTCCCCTCGTGGATATGTGCCCACCAGGTTTCCGAGCATTCCATCAGCCGAGAGCTCAGGGCAGGGGCAGGGGGGTGGCGGTTATTATAAAGGAAAGTCTTGATCTGAGGGAGACCACTGTTCCACAGATAGCCGGATGTGAGTCCCTTTTTGTGAAGTGGGGTCGTGGAGTACAGATGGGCTTGTTGATCACGTACCTGGCTCCCTGCCGCGTGGCAACGGCCCTGCTCGAGCGGCTCAACATCATAGCTGAGGTGGCAGTCGGTACCCCCAGACTTTTAGTCATGGGGGATTTCAACCTGCCATCTGTCGGCGAAACGTCTGAGGTGGCTCGAGAGTTCATGGCTTCCATGACGGCCATGGACCTTACTCAGTTAATTCATGACCCTACTCACACGGGTGGACACACTCTGGACTTAGTTTTTGTCTCTGGTCAGTGGTCGAGTGGCCTTGATACAGGGGATATAGTCATCGAACCCTTGTCATGGTCTGACCACTCGCTCCTTCGACTGGACTTTCTAACCGCTGCATCCCGCTGCAGGGAGGCGGGACCGACCAGGTGGTTCCGCCCCAGGCGCCTGATGGACCCTGATAGGTTCCAGATGGAGCTTGGGCCATTTCCTGAGACTCTGGCTCATGACTCAGCTGAGGACCTGGTGGCTGCCTGGGATAGTGCGGCTGCCAGGGCCTTGGACCGTGTCGTGCCTTTGCGGCCTCTGACCCGGCACCGAACTCACCTAGCTCCTTGGTTCTCCAAGGAGCTCAGGGAGATGAAGCGCCGGAAAAGACGCCTGGAGAGTAGTTGGAGGACCAGCCGCTCCGAATCCGACCAAACACTGGTGAGGTCTCATATTAAGACCTACCTAGTGGCGATAAAAACGGCGAAATCTAGCTATTTTGCCGCTCTTATCGCGTCATCAGATAATCGCCTGGCCGCCCTGTTTAGGGTGACCCGCTCCCTCCTCCATCTGGAGGTGCGGGATGACCCCTTGCAGGGCCGAGCTGAGGACTTTGTGCAGTATCTGTATGACAAAATCACTCAGATTCGGGAAGGGCTGGCCTCTGACTGGGTATGTCCGGACGGGATGACTGAGGCAAGTCTTGAGAGTGTTATCTGGGGGGAGTTCAATCCTGTGGCTCCCGAGGACATGGACAGGGTCCTGGGATGGCTGAACGCGACCACATGTTTATTGGACCCGTGTCCCTCCTGGTTGGTACTGGCTTCCCGGGAGGTGACACGAGGCTGGCTCCAGAAGATTGTTAACACTTCTTTGAGTGAGGGGGTCCTGCCGGCTGCTTTGAAAGAAGCGGTTGTGAGGCCCCTCCTCAAGAAGCCCTCTCTGGATCCGGCTGTTTTGGCTAACTATCGTCCAGTCTCCAACCTTCGCTTCGTTGCGAAGGTTGTTGAGAGTGTGGTAGCGCAACAGCTTCCCCGGTACCTGGATGAAGCTGTCTATCTAGACCCGCTCCAGTCCGGCTTCCGGCCTGGGCACAGCATGGAAACGGCATTGGTCGCGTTGGTGGATGATCTCTGGAGGGCTCGGGATAGGGGTTGCTCCTCTATCCTGGTCCTGTTAGACCTCTCAGCGGCTTTTGATACCATCAACCATGGTATCATGTTGCACCGGTTGGCGGGGTTGGGGTGGGGGGCACCGTTTTGCAGTGGTTCTCCTCCTACCTCTCTGACCAGTTGCAATCTGTGTTGACGGGGGCAGCGGTCGACCCCGAGGCACCTTGCTTGTGGGGTTGGTCCTCTCGCTCCTTCTGTTCAACATTTATGTAAAGCTGCTGGGTGAGATCATCCGTGGCTTTGGGGTGGAGTCCCATCAGTACGCTGATGACACCCAGCTGTACATCTCCACCCCAGGCCACCCCAACAATGCCCTTGAAGTGATGTCCCAGTGCCTGGAGGCCATGTGGGCCTGGATGGGGAGAAACAGGCTCCAACTCAACCCCTCCAAGACCGAGTGGCTGTGGCTTCCAGCGTCCCGATATAGCCAGCTGACGCCATCGCTGGCTATTGGGGGTGAATCACTCGCCCCCACGGAGAGGGCTCGTAACTTGGGCGTCCTCCTGGACGCACGGCTGTCTTTAGAAGATCATTTGACGGCCGTGGCCAGGGGGGCTTTTTATCAGGTTCACCTGATACGCCAGTTGCGCCCCTTTCTAGATCGGGACTCTCTATGCACAGTCACTCGGGCACTAGTCACTTCCCGCCTGGACTACTGCAATGCTCTCTACATGGGGCTCCCCCTGGGGTGCACCCGGAGGCTCCAACTGGTCCAGAACGCGGCCGCGCGGGGGATTATGGGGGCGACGAGGCGCTCCCATGTGACACCTCTCCTGCGCGAGCTGCACTGGCTCCCGGTGGTCTTCCGGGTACGCTTCAAGGTGTTGGTGACCACCTTTAAAGCGCTCCATGGCTTAGGGCCAGGGTACTTACGAGACCGCCTTCTGCCACCAATAGCCTCCCACCGGCCAGTACGCTCGCACAGAGTGGGCCTCCTCAGGGTGCCATCCGCCAGACAATGTCGGCTGGCGACCCCCAGGGGGAGAGCCTTCTCTGTGACGGCGCCCACCCTCTGGAACAACCTTCCCCCAGAGTTACGTACAATAACAGACCTCCGGATTTTTCGTCAGGCCCTGAAAACCTATTTATTTCAACTAGCTGGGCTGGCTTGAGTTAAATTTTAAATTGATTTTAAATTGGGTTGTTTTAATTTACGGCCAAAATATTTAATTATTTTAATACTGTTTTTAAATTTTGTATGCTCTGTTTTTTACTTTGGCTGTTCACCGCCCTGAGTCCTATTTGGAGAAGGGCGGTATAGAAATGGAAACAAATAAAATAAATAAATAAATAAATAAATACTGTACACCGAATGTAGCCCTGCCCACCCACTGGCCCCCACCCTTTGGCCTGTGCCTCGCAGCAGTTACCTCCTTGCAAGCAAACAGCAAGAAAAAACAGCTCCTTTCAGCTTCAGCATAGACTAATTAGCACAAGTTGATTAGATCGGCCTCCCAACTCTCAGCTGATTTGCTCTCAGCTGTTTTGGGCAGGGCTCTGCTGCTTGCTGCAAAGAGCTAAATTGCTGGAGCAGATTTTTTTTTTCCTTGTGCTAATCAAGCTATGCTGAAAACAAAACTGAAAGTACAGCAGGCTGTTTGCTGGAGCAACACAAAATTAGGCAGAGGCAGAGGGAGATTTCTTTTTTCTTCTTTTTCCTCACCAAAAAAGGTAGGTACAAACAATGGGAAATTTAGGGCAAAAGAGGAGAGTTCAATATTTTAAACACAAAAGAAAAAAAGGAGAAAGAAAAAGGCAAAAATAAAAATGGAAAGGGAGAAAAAGAAAAAGAAATGAAAGAGAAAAATGTTATACATATTTAGAATTGAAATATGAATAGTAGTAAGAAATAAATGGGAAATCATGATTGTAAAAATGAAATGAATACTAATTGGAATATTTGTCTTTGTATTTTTGAAATCTAGACAATTATAAGTTTTTATTTTTTTTATTGTTTTTAGAAATATGAATAAGTATAAACTGTAACAATTGAAATACCTTTAATGGTATATGGTGGTGAAAGTAAAAAAAAGGATTAAATTGTAGCTTGGATAACAGCTAGAACATTTTTAAATTTAATTAGGGAAATTGTAATGATTGAAATATTTTTAATTATATATTGTGATGAAAGTAGAAATGATTAAGTTGTGATTTGGAGGATTATATGGGCAAAACTATGTGGGTTATTGGGAGAGTTTAAGATGTGAAAATGAGTAACATAAGAGGGGAAATTATTTGGTTTATTACTATTGGTAAATATAATTAATTGATTTGTAAGAAATTGGATTGCATGGAAATAATTGGAATATTCATGTTCATATTGATCAATATACAAAAAAGATAGTTATATAACTAATTGATTTATATTAAAATGTTGAATTTGTATTAAACAATTGTAATATTACATAATTAACCAATGTGAGGATGGATATAAAAATAGATGACAATGGGAAGGGGTATAATATAGAATAGAAGGGAAAAATTGAATTTGATTAAGATTAGAGATGAGGATGAAGGGTAATATTGGTTTTTTAAAAAAAATAGATGGCAAATATGGCAAAAAAGGAAATATAGAAATTGTAAATTTAATTGAAATGACTAAACACTGTTTAAATTTGTGAACCAGCCAAATACTCTGTTCAAAGAAAATACATTGTATGTTTGTATGTGTGTTTGTCTAAAAAATTTAAAAAAACTTTTTAAAAAAAAAACAAACCAAAAAAGGTAGGTGCGTCTTATACTCTGAAAAATACGGTATCTTAGTTGGACTAACCTTCTGTTTCAATGTAAAAATACAAATCTATCATCCAGAGCAATATTACACAACATCAAATAATCAGAAATGTTAGGGACAAGATAGAATTTGTTAAGGCAGAATACACAAATCTGCAAGCATTTCCATCTATTTCACCTTTGAAAATTAACCCCAGCATTATTAATTTTTAACCAGCTGTCAGAAACTGATCTGTGACTGATCTTTTCCACATTTTAAATCTGCAGTCTTTAACAACTAAAGAAAAGGCTACGCACATACGCAGTTAAAATCTACACCATGAACAGCATTCTCGTATGAGAATGAGAATATTCGTATGAGCTTATTCTATGAAGGCAGAATATTGTTATTCATTTGAAATTCAAGCCTGACAATTTCCAACAGCTATTAATATTCTGCCTGCATCCTAAGTGCAGCTTTAGAAAGGAGGCAAAAATTACTCTTAATGATTTAGTATGTACCAGACTATCCAAGCAAGCTAATCCTATTCCCAAGGCAAGCCACACACTAAACAGAAAGTAAAGGAAACTAAATTTTATTTTACTGAATTTATCTGAGTTGAAATTCATTGTTTCTTTCAATATTGGGAATGTATCCTTATTACTGTGAATTTCACACTCACCCACTCAACTTGAGTTTGTACATAGAATAGAATAGAATAGAATAGAATAGAATAGAATAGAATAGAATAGAATAGAATAGAATAGAATAGAATAGAATAACAGAGTTGGAAGGGACCTTGGAGGTCTTCTAGTCCAACCCCCTGCCCAGGCAGGAAACCCTACACCACTTCAGACAAATGGTTATCCAACATCTTCTTAAAAATTTCCAGTGTTGGAACATCCACAACTTCTGGAGGCAAGTTGTTCCACTGATCAATTGTTCTAACTGTCAGGAAATTTCTCCTTAGTTCTAAATTGCTTCTCTCCTTGATTAGTTTCCACCCGCTGCTTCTTGTTCTACCCTCAGGTGCTTTGAAGAATAGTTTGACTCCCTCTTCTTTGTGGCAACCCCTGAGATATTGGAACACTGCTATCATGTCTCCTCTAGTCCTTCTCTTCATCAAACTAGACAGACCCAGTTCCTGCAACCGTTCTTCATATGTTTTAGCCTCCAGTCCCCTAATCATCTTTGTTGCTCTTCTCTGCACTCTTTCTAGAGTCTCAACATCTTTTTTACATCGTGGCGACCAAAACTGAATGCAATATTCCAAGTGTGGCCTTACCAAGGCATTATAAAGTGATATTAACACTTCACGTGATCTTGATTCTATCCCTCTGTTTATACAGCCCAGAACTGTGTTGACTTTTTTGTCAGCTGCTGCACACTGCTGGCTCATATCTAAATGGTTGTCCACTAGGACTCCAAGATCCCTCTCACAGTTACTACTATTGAGCAAGGTACCACATATAGGGTACCTGTGCATTTTGTTTTTCTTGCCTAAATGTAGAACCTTGCTTTTTTCCCTGTGCACTGTGTTGAATTTCATTTTGTTAGATAGCGCCCAATGTTCAAGTCTGTCAAGATCCTTCTGTATCTTGAGCCTATCTTCTGGAGTGTTGGCTATTCCTGCCAGCTTGGTGTCATCTGCAAATTTGATGAGTTCCCGATCTATCCCTTCATCCAAGTCATTGATGAAGATATTGAAGAGCACTGTGCCTAAAACAGAGCCCTGGGGTACTCCACTGTATACTTCCTTCCATGTTCCGTTGGGGATGCAGTTCCATTGAGGACTACATGTTGAGTGCAGTTGGTCAGCCAGTTATGAATCCATCTGGTGGTGATGCTGTCTAACCCACATTTTTCTACTTTATCTAGTAGTAGGT
This sequence comes from Pantherophis guttatus, assembly GCF_059756535.1. Lineage (NCBI taxonomy): Eukaryota > Metazoa > Chordata > Lepidosauria > Squamata > Colubridae > Pantherophis > Pantherophis guttatus. Next base: position 66,279,395 of record NC_142070.1, on the reverse strand, counting down.
TATGGTCTACTTTATCAAATGCTTTACTAAAGACCAAGTAAATTATATCAACAGCATTCCTCTGGCCCAGTAATTTTGTCACTTTGTCAAATAAAGTCTTAAAGTCTAAGACTCTAGTTTGACTTTGTTCTAGTACTTGTGTTTGCATAATGTTGAATTCCAATTTTGCGTGATCACTTGCCCCCAAGGTTCCTGTAGTTTCAACACCTTCTATCGTTTCGTCTCTGTTGGTGAGAATTAAGTCCAATATGGCTAATCCCCTCGTTCCCTTCTCTACTTTTTGGGAAACAAAGTTGTCTGCTAGGTTTGTTAGGAACCTGTTAGATCTTCCACTTGGTGCAAAGTTTGTCTCCCAGTTGATGTCAGGGTAGTTAAAATCCCCATTACTATTGTGATGTGCTTCCTAGATACCTTAGTTAGCTGACTAGCAAAAAGTTCATCTACTTCCTCTGTTTGGTTAGGTGGCCTATAGTATAGACCTATGGCAATGTCATTTCCCCGCCCTCTTTAATATTGACCCAAATGCATTCAAGATAATTTTCATTATTGTTGTGCTCTATTTCTGTAGAGATGTAGTTATTTCTTATATATAGTGCAACTTCACCTCCTCTTTTATTTGGTCTATTTCTTTTAAATAATTTATATCCCTCTAGCTGTATGTTCCATTTGTGGGTTTCATCCCACCAAGTTTCTATAATGGCAACATCATCATATCTGCCCTCACTTACTTGAATTTCTAATTCACCCTGTTTATTCCTCATACTCTGTGCATTGATGTATAGACATTTGAGTCCACTTTGATTGACCCTGTGTTTACTGTCTACATAACCTGTGTTGTACATTTGGATTAAAATGTGAAGTTAAATAACTAACTTGTTATTTAACTTGGCCCTGAATCCTTCAAAGACTCAAGGTTCACTATGACTAGGTCTAACATTGCATTGCAACATTGATGATAGAAGCCAGATTGGTAAAATTTCATTTCATTTTAAGGGTGCCGAATTCCAAATGGCTCTGGGAGCTTACATTTTAAAAAGTGAAGAATTACCGTATTTTTCAGTGTATAAGACACACTTTTTCCTCCCCCAAAAGTGGGTGGAAATGTCTGTGCATCTTGTACAGCAAATGTTGCGAAGCCCTGCCAACCTGCCGGCCCCCCTCCCCAATTTAAGGAGGTAAATTGCCTCTCAGCAATTTACCTCCTTATAGCAAACAGCCTGGTCAGCTTCAGCAGAGCCTGATTTAGCACAAGCAGTTGATTGGCGGTTGGATCGGCCTCCGAGAATACCGCCTATCAGTTGTTCCAGACTGCAGGGATCGCTACTGCCTGTCACTGCCCATCACTGCTGCCGCCTATCACTGCCTCCGCATGCCCCATTTTCAGCCTCCACACATCCTGTTTTTGGCCCTTTCCAGGCAGCGGGGATAGGCAGCGGCAGCTTCTGGGAGGCAGTTTCCAGGAGGCCGATCCAACCGCCAAACAGCCGCTGATACGTTAGTGACACAGTTGTTATATGAATCTGGCTTTCCTATTAACTTTCCTTGGCAGATGAGCACAAAAGTTGATCATGTGACCCCTTGGACACTGCAACTGTCATAAATACGAGTCAGTTGCCAATCATCTGAATTTTGATCACATGACCATGGAGATGCTGCCAGTCATGTGAAAATTGCTCGCAAGTCACTTTGTTCAGTGCCATTGTAACTTTGAATGGTCACTAAATGAACTGTTGTTAAGTCGAGGACTACTTGTAGTGGCACAGAGGATTCATCTCAGTGGAGTAAATTGGGCTACTTCTCCTATCTATTTGACTAAATTGAAACATAATTTTAAAAAATACTAGTATATAGATTAAAGAAAACAAACCCTAAAAGGTATGGTGGGATGAGAAGGAAGAGATAAGGAGGCTTGCAGTGGCATCCTGTCATCTGGGTGGGGGGGGATGGGACATCTGTAAAGTAAACGACTCCTGCAAGGAAATGCAGTTACCCAGCCAATCCTTTTGTATTAAAAATATTCAGATTTAATTTCTTTTTACTTTATTTGTTTAAATAAAATGCTTTTCCCAGCAGCTTTTTCCATATGCATAATCTTTTAAACTATAAATCACTTTTATTACATTTCAAGTAAAAAAAAAATAGAATAAGCATTGTTTTTAAGGGGACATCAGAAGTGGAAAATGCTGGCACAAAAACACTCTTCAGTGCCCGAAAACCATAAAGCTATACCCCACCCAATTTCTGCAGCAGATGTCTTTAAGAAAAAAAGGTTATGGCTTTCTAAAAGATAGAATCCCGGTTAAGCAGGTTATACAATTTAGTGTTTTCCATAGTAAGTCAGGAAGGTCAAGAAGTATTCAATATAATCTAAGGGGACTTCCGGTGGCACCGCCAATGTTGCTGGACACTCTCTTTTGGAGCGCCAGCCCTGTGATCTTGTAAAGCCGCCCTGACAGCGCAAATCAGCTGTCCGGCAGCTGGAAAACCTTTCCCCTGGGAGAAGAGGGAAATGAGAGTAATCGGACGGGGGTAGAGCTCCCCGAAAGCCCCTGAATTAGTTTTGGGGGCTTGGAGGGTGAGAGCTCCCCAGGAAGTCCGGTTAAACTCCGAGATCCAGGGCACTTCTGCTTTAAGCAGAAGAAAACGTCGCGACCACTTCTGCAATCTTTACTTAGATTTAAGTTGATTATCTATGCAGATGGAGCGAAGACAGGAGAGCAGACAATCGCAACTAACAAACCCTCAATTCCACGCTTAAATTGCCACCTTTTGAAGTTGATTAAAGGAGTGAAGAAAATGGCGCTTGTGCTTAATAGGGTGTGAAAGTGAAAGTTAACTCTCATTAAAGCTGTTAACACCCAGCATTGATCAAGGTGGTTGAACAAAAAAAAAAAAGGCTGGCTTTTTTGAAAGTGATGGAGGCTCATTATTACAAACATCAGTAAATACACAAATACTGATTGAGGATCTCTTTAAAGAAAGTTTAGAATCATTTACCTCCGTGTTAGTGGAAAGAATGGAAGGACTCTTTAAGAAGGATTTTACTCAAATTCGAAACAAAGATACAAGTGAAGATACTTTATTGGTATTTCAGTTGCCAAATAATAGTGAGTTGCTGAATGAAGAGGTGGAAGAAATAATCCAGTTTAATGTGCCTTTTGAAAATGGAATGGATGTTTTTCAAATTAAGAAGGAAAGGCTGAGAGGTTCGAAGGAGCGTAACCAGGAAATATTGAGAGAGATTTCTCCAGAGGCTTTGATACAGTCAACTGGAAAATTGTCAGGAGGCGTTGGGATTTCTAATATAAGAAGAAGGATTTGAAGTGGAATTTTACAACTTTTTTACAAAAATGGACTCCCAATCACAGTTAAAGAGGTGTGTTTACTGAAAGGAATTACTTTGCAAAGAGAACAAGATTATAAGGTACAGGAACTTCAGTTGAAAATTCAAGAACTTATAAAAATAAAAGAAGGCGGAGGAATAAGACTGAAGAAGGTTCGCAAAAAAGTCAGGAAAAAATGGAGATGGAAAAATTACAATCCTTTGGCCTGGGGAGGATAGTAATGGTGAAAATGAATAACTATACCTGTATTCAGGGATATGATTTGTTTTGAAAAGTTATGTTATAGTGAAAATGAATGATTTACTTATATTTAGGGACATGATTTGTCTTGAAAAGTTATATTAAGTAATGTTATGTTTGAATTGTTATGGGCCATTGACCAAACTTTCACTTTTGTCTTGAAGTATATTAACACTAAAGTTATATTTCAAGGAATGCTTTGTTGAAGAATTTATATAAGCTTATGGGTAAAAAAAAAAAAAAGAAAAATATTGGGGATGTAAAAGTTATGGAAAGTGCAGATCATTTAATATAAGTTTATGGGTTAGAAGAAGGATATTACTTATACTTTTATACTTTGTTTTAAATTACATTAATACTATATTAAAGAATGTTTTGTTGAAGAATAAATATAAACTTGTGGGTTATAAGGAAAATATAAGTGGTGCTATCAAATAGTTAAGATGTAATTTGATTATAAGTAGTGGATTTGTAGAGAATAAGATGAATAAATTTATGCAAAGCTATTAAGTAAGGAATGTTTCCAGGAAGAATTAATATAAGTTTATGGGGTAAAAAGTAAAAATAAAGTTTTTACAATATTCGAGATTGGTTAAAATATTTTGTTAATGTGTTAATATATGTAAGGGTTGGAGATGTGATGGTTAATTGTAATTGGGCTGATTGTGTAATGCTGGAAGAAAGAAGACTTTTTTATTATTGAAGAACGGACAAGAACGAAGTTGGATTGATTATTTTCAAGTAATAACTGGTTTAAATAGTTATACTCAGATATGAACAAGGGGAGTTAAAGTGCAAAAGGGAGATAAATCTGTAGATAGTTGGCTTACGTTTTATATATATATATATATATATATGTTTGTTAAATGCTGTATCCTGTATTTGCTCTGGGAAGTCCGGGGGGGGGGGAAGGGGAGGGTTGGGGCAGGAGAGGGAGAGGGGAGGAGGGAAAGGAAAATATGTGTAAAAATTTTTAAAACTCCTTTAATATGTTAATGATAGGAACTTCCTTTAGAATATATATATATATATATGTAGGTCTTTGGTTATTCGGGTCTTCTCCCACGTAAAATTGGAAGTGTCTTGGCGACGTTTCGACGAAGTCTCATTCGTCATCTTCAGGCTGGTGTTCTCGGCTTCGTGCTTCCAGGAGGAGGAAGCTCCTGGAAGCACGAAGCCGAGAACACCAGCCTGAAGATCAAATTTCAGTGCCCATACACATTCTGTTCCAGTTATCAATACCTGCCACTGTGTATTAACAAAAACATAGCACTTATTGTTTGATAGGAACAAACCAAAAGGAACGAGGAAATAATAGCCTGAACCCCAATATTATTTTATTTGCTGTACAGAAAACATGATGAAGAAATCAACCACAGCTATTTTAATACAAATTAGCTTAATAATCAAATCAGCAATTTACAGTTATGTGTAATCAGGATGGATTTGATTTAAATTGAGTCATTTAAATCATGATTTAAATCATGATTTAAATCACTAGTAAAAAGACTTGATTTAAATCAACTCAATTTAAATCATAAATCATAATTTTTAAAGAGCAACTGTCATCTCTGCTACTCCTTTGACCCGCTGTTGACTCACCGATAGTCCCAGTGTTGCAGAATATACAGCCTTGTGCTACATAACTAAGCTACATTTCATGCTGAATAAACTAAATTATTTATGTATCTTAAATAGAAAACTATCTTACGATAGATTTTTACCCCAAAAGTTTATTAAAATAAATTCAATAAAAATAAAAAAAATCTGATTTAAATAAAAAAATCCGATTTAAATAAAAAAAATCCAATTTAAATTAAAAAAATCCGATTTTTTTTTTTAAAAATCATTGATTTTTATCCACCCTGTGTGTAATACAGATTACAATAACATTCATTAAAAACCAAGAAAAAATATTCTTTGTAGTAAATTAAGATGGTTTCTTAAATCTACCTAATTGGGAAAGAGGATTCCCACAAAAGTTTTAATTGGTGAACTCAATTAAGTTGTTCTTTCTAAACTTTAGGATTCAGATTAATGCAAAAAACCTCCCTTATTTTAATTTTAATGTACATCTTTTTTTTTTACATAATTTCAATCATTTGGTCATATTTAACATTTTCTTAAATATATATTGTATTTGTTTGACATATCTATAGGATAGAAAAAGCACAATCATTTGGAAAATGCATCAGTGAATGTTTTTCCTGCTGCAAACATAAGCTTGGTTTGTTTGTTAAAAGCTGCATTTTGCTTTGAATTGCAATACTTATTACGTTTTCTAGTTTTAAGCAAAAATACGAGGCCATGTCCCTCTTTGGTGTTCCAAGAGTGTTGCAAATGGGAAATTTATTCCAGCTTCTTTTCCACTGTGTCTTTCTGTTTCTTCTTTTTCTCTAGGTAAGAATTGTACTGCGAATCAGTTCCGAAGAGTTTATCCCACCACGTGAAGATTGAAGAGTAATTTCCAATGAAGTTCATATGATGGAAGTCATGAAAGCGAGAGCCAGCATAAAAGGGCAGGAAATGTAAAGGATTCAGAGGAATATCATAGCCACTGAAAGGAAAAATAATGGAATGCACAGACTGTTAGACTTACAACATGCAGAAAAAAACTTCTCAACCCTGGGAAGAGATAAGTAACATACTAAGACAAGTTTCTACATGGTGATTATTTCATAAACATACACAGCCTAGTCAAGCATGAGTTTTTCATGTTTTTCATTTTCTCCCATAGTATCTGCCAGCCAATCCGATCTGGCAGGATTGGTGCCCTTTGAGTTCCATTGATTCAACGATCACATCTATAAACATCCCAGAAGAATGCCTTTCTCTGTACCAACAACTGCCCTCTGGAATGTGGTTCCTCACAAGATTTGAATGGCCCAGCCAACTGATGTTTTGAAGGGCCCTTAAAATCTTTGTCCAGGCCTTTGGTGAGGGTAACTCAAGCCCCTTTTTCTTTGTTCCCATCCATGTATGTTAACTCTGCTATCTTTGCTGGGTTTTTTTTTTAATTTGTTTTAAATGTTTTTAACAATTTGTAAACTGCCTAGATTTGCTGAGAGTCAGTGTCATATATCAAGGATCTGGGAAAGGCAGATGTTGTTTGATGGTATTAAAGATATCATCACAGAGGGTAAGATGTTCTAAAGTTGCTTTTTGCAATTAGTTGGTTTGGTCATGCCAAACGATGGTGCTCTAGATGTTTTGGATTGCGCCCAAGGGGCTTATTACTATTGGTACTATATTTGCTTTCTTTTGCCACAGTCCTTTGAGTCTGATATCTCCAGGTACTGTCACATCCACAGTTTGGATGTTAAGTTTGGGGAATTAAATGGCAGGTGCCCACCTGTTTGAATTCTAGAGCAGAGGTGTCAAACCTGCAGCCCACTGGCCGCATATGGCAGTGGTAGGTTTCAAATTTTTTTACTACCGGTTCTGTGGGTGTGGCTTCGTGGATGTGGCTTGGTGGATGTGGCAGGGGAAGGATACTGTAAAATCTCAATTTCCTCCTGATCAGTAGGGACTTGGGAGGCAGAGAATAGATGGGGGCGGGACCAGTCAGAATTTTTACTACCGGTTCTCCAGAACTGGTCAGAACCGGCTGACACCCACCTCTGGCATACCGCCTGCGCAGGCCATGCCCACCCCGGCTCTTCAAGCACAAAAACAATCTTGAGATGTCACAATACGGACTGCCATGTGATCAGTTTTGACACCCCTGTTCTAGAGCAATTTAGCTTTTTCTATTTTGTGGTCCCACCAGTTCTTGCCTGCAAGCAAATAGTATTTCTTGCAGATCTTCAAATTCACCACTGTTACTATTTTGTCATGCCATTTCTTGTAATCAGTTTGTGCAATCTTTCTGCAGCAAACTAGGTGATCCACTGTTTCTATAGCTTCTTTGCAGAGGCAGCATTTGCTGGCTGTTGGTGTCTTCTTAATTCCTGCTTTCTATGCACTGAGGACCCAGATTGTTGGGGGCAATACGCTGACTCTGTAAACTGCTTAGAGAAGGCTGTAAAGCACTCTGAAGCGGTATATAAGTCTAAGTGCTATTTCTATTGTTCTTAAGGTTAGGCCAGAATTAGTTTCCCTCTTTCTTCAACTTTCCTGCTCTTAGGCATTGCCAGGTCTCTCCAATACTTAGTAAGCTTTCATGGTATACTAGCTTCGATGCATCTTCTTCACTGTCCAGATATATTTACAATGCCCTTTTTTCTTTTTCAACTGTCTTCCAACGTTCTACATCTACATCTACATTTTCCTTGGTAAGTAGAGTCTGTCAACATTGCTGTTTGGATGAAGGGCATGATTCATTGTCATTATTTTTCTGGTCCTCCAATCTAGGACTTTTAGTTCTGCTTGACTCTGGTAAGCTATTCCAGCTGTGTATCTAATAAGCAGAATCACCTAGGTCAGTGATGGTGAACTTTTTCAGCACCGAGTGCCCAAACCAGAAGGCGTGTGCATGTGCATGCAGTGGAGCGCCGGAAACCTGAAGACCAGCTGGCCAGTGCGCATGCCCACAGAGAGGACTCTGAGTGCCAGAGGTTCACCATCACTGACCTAGGTACTAACTGCCTTGATGGTATTTCCTCTACTGAGTTGGGACTTTAAAACTGTCTTCACTCTCATGATATATTCATTTCTAACCTTTTTCTTGACATCAAAGTGCTTGATGTTGTCAGCTTGAAGGATGCCCAGGTATTTGTAGTGATCGTTTTCATCCAGACTCTTGATGGTATTTGCATAGAGCATCTTGATTCCTTCAGTTTTCACTATTTTTCCCCTGTTGATGGTGAGGCTGGCACATTTATCCAATTCAACACAGTATATGTTTTCTTTTCTTTTCGTAGGTCTTTATGTGTATTTCTCTTTAGCCAGGTTCTTCCTACGTAAACCAAGATTTTTCTGCAGCCCTAGTTCAGTGAAATCCCAATCCACTAGTTTCTAGGCTTTTTTTCTCCAGCAGCCAGCAAGCTCCCTGCTGCCCATTGGGAGACTAATTGGGAGACATTGGGAGATTTTACTGAACTAGGGCTGCAGAAAAATCTTGGTTTACATAGGAAGAACCTGGCTAAAGAGAAATACACATAAAGACCTACGAAAAGAAAACAAAACAAATTTACAGAGAGGATACATGGGATGAAGGTGTGGTTAACAGATGAGGGGTTATAAGCCTGAAATAGATCTATCTTAGTCTCCTTAGTCTCCCAATGGGCAGCAGGGAGCTTGCTGGCTGCTGGAGAAAAAAAGCCTAGAAACTAGTGGATTGGGATTTCACTGAACTAGGGCTGCAGAAAAATCTTGGTTTACGTAGGAAGAACCTGGCTAAAGAAAAGAAGCAATTCTATTTCAGATGGTGTTTTTCTACGCAGCTTCAGTTCATCTATGTAAAGTAGATAGGATAACCAAGCAGATGTTTTTGATGTTTGATAGCCATTACTTGATTAATAATAATAATAATAATAATAATAATAATAATAATAATAATAATAATAATAATAATAATTTTATTTCTATACCACCCTTCTCCCGAAGGACTCAGGGCGGTGTACAGCCAATTTAAAAACACAAGACAACAATGATTAAAAATTAAAATAATTAAATAGATTTGGCCTGGTTTAAAATCCCGAAAATTTAAAATACCCCAATTTAAAATTATTATGTTGATAGCCCGGCCTGGCGGAACAACAGGGTCTTCGGTGCGCAGCGAAACACCCGGAGGTCGGAGATCTTACGTATTTCTGGGGGCAGTTCATTCCACAGGGCTGGGGCTCCCACAGAGAAGGCCCTCCCCCTGGGTGTCACCAGCTGACATAACTTGGCTGATGGCACCCTGAGGAGACCCTCTCTGTGGGAGTGAACTGGCCGGTGGGAGGCTATTGGTGGCAGAAGTCAGTCTCGAAGGTACCCGGGTCCTGTGCCATGGAGTGCTTTAAAGGTGATGACCAACACCTTGAATCGACCCTGGAAGACCACTGGGAGGCAGTGCAGCTCGCGCAGGAGGGGTGTCACGCGGGCACAAGTTGTGCCCATAACCACCCGCGCGGCCACATTCTGGACCAGTTGGAGCCTCCGAGTGCCCTTCAAGGGGAGCCCCATGTAGAGAGCATTACAATAGTCCAGCCGGCAGGTGACAAGGGTGTGAGTGACCATGTGCAAGGCATCCCGGTTCAGAAAGGGCTGCAACTGGCGAATCAGGCGAACCTGATAAAAGGCTCCCCTGGCCACGGCCGTCATATGCTCTTCTAAAGACAGCCGTGCATCCAGGAGGACACCCAGATTGCAAGCCCTCTCTGTGGGGGGCAAAGATTCACCCCCAATAGTCAGCGATGGCACCTGCTGACTATATTGGGACGCCGGCAGCCACAGCCACTCGGACTTGGACGGGTTGAGTCTGAGCCTGTTCCTCCCCATCCAGACCCGCACGGCCTCCAGGCAGCGAGACATCACATCAAGGGCATCGTTGGGGTGGTCTGGGGTGGAGATGTACAGCTGAGTATCATCAGCGTACAGATGACACTTCACCCCAAAACCACAGATGATCTCACCCAATGGCTTCACATAAATGTTGAACAGAAGGGGCGAGAGGACCGACCCTTGTGGCACTCCCCATGCGAGACGCCTCGAGGTCGACCTCTGCCCCCCTGCCAACACAAACTGTGAGCGGTCGGAGAGGAAGGAGGAGAACCACCGCAGAACGGTGCCCCCTATTCAGTACTGTTGACAATGACAAGCAGTAGTGGTAATAGTGAATCTCCTTGAATTCTCTTTTGATATTAACATCTCCCAGGCTATCACCACTGACCAGCAACTATGTCTTCCATTGTGCATCTTTACACAAAACCTCTAATGTTTGTACTGACTCCTGTTATTTCTAGGCACCTGATTTTTCTTGTCCTTTTCTGTTTTTATTACAAGTTCTTTCATTTCAGATTATGTTTTATTCTAATCCACTTTCTTTATCCAGGCTCCATTCTTGTATTTCTTTATGTAAAAAAAATGCATTTTTCATACTACTTTCTCTTATGATCTATCATTTGTTGTTTATATCCTATGATCACCAACAGAACTTCTTATTCTGCGAGACTCCCCCCTCTCGCAGGTGTGGCCCTCTACTTTATCAAGGGCCTACCTTTATGACGGGCTTTGGCACCCCGAGAGGTGGCATGCTGCAAAAAGGGGACTGAGGGGTTTTTTAGGGAAACTTTTTGATAGATTTTTAAGGGATTTTAAGGGGTGGGAGGGTTGTGTGGGTTTGGGGGTTAACCCACGGGGGGAGGGGTCCGGCCCAGCTATTAGTGGGGCCACGGAGGGTGCAGATTCCGGGGGTAAGGGGGACATTAGAGTCCATTCTGTCGAGGGCTTTTCTATCAATGTGTTGAGTGGGAGGGGCAGATACGGCGGGAGCAGGGGGCCGCATCATGTGGTGGGGGCGCGCACTCACTATCTTCGAGCGGTGGCGCGCCCCGGTCCCCATAGCCCTTCTCGTATCCCAGGCTGTTCAGACTCTCAGGGCCCGAGCCTTCGGCTGCTGTCGTGCAATGCCAGGTCCGTGGTAAATAAAGCCCCCCTCATTTGCGATCTTATTCAGGAGGGGGGAGCGGACCTGGCAGGTATTACGGAGACCTGGTTGGGCCATGAGGGGGGGGTTCCCCTCGTGGATATGTGCCCACCAGGTTTCCGAGCATTCCATCAGCCGAGAGCTCAGGGCAGGGGTGGGGGGGTGGCGGTTATTATAAAGGAAAGTCTTGATCCGAGGGAGACCACTGTTCCACAGATAGCCGGATGTGAGTCCCTTTTTGTGAGATGGGGTCGTGGAGTACAGATGGGCTTGTTGATCACGTACCTGGCTCCCTGCCGCGTGGCAACGGCCCTGCTTGAGCTGCTCAACGTCATAGCTGAGGTGGCGGTTGGTACCCCCAGACTTCTAGTCATGGGGGATTTCAACCTGCCATCTGTCGGCGAAACGTCTGAGGTGGCTCGGGAGTTCATGGCTTCCATGACGGCCATGGACCTTACTCAGTTAATTCATGACCCCACTCACATGGGTGGACACACTCTGGACTTAGTTTTTGTCTCTGGTCAGTGGTCGAGTGGCCTTGATACAGGGGATATAGTCATCGAACCCTTGTCATGGTCTGACCACTCGCTCCTTCGACTGGACTTTCTAACCGCTGCATCCCGCTGCAGGGAGGCGGGACCGACCAGGTGGTTCCGCCCCAGGCGCCTGATGGACCCTGATAGGTTCCAGATGGAGCTTGGGCCATTTCCTGAGACTCTGACTCACGACTCGGCTGAGGACCTGGTGGCCGCCTGGGATAGTGCGGCTGCCGGGGCCTTGGACCGTGTCGTGCCTTTGCGGCCTCTGACCCGGCACCGAACTCACCTAGCTCCTTGGTTCTCCGAGGAGCTTAGGGAGATGAAGCGCCAGAAAAGACGCCTGGAGAGTAGTTGGAGGACCAGCCGCTCCGAATCCGACCGAACACTGGTGAGGTCTCATATTAAGACCTACCTAGTGGCAATAAAAGCGGCAAAATCTAGCTATTTTGCCGCTCTTATCGCGTCATCAGATAATCGCCCGGCCGCCCTGTTTAGGGTGACCCGCTCCCTCCTCCATCTGGAAGCGCGGGATGACCCCTTGCAGGGCCGAGCTGAGGACTTTGTGCAGTATCTGTATGACAAAATCGCTCAGATTCGGGAAGGGCTGGCCTCTGACTGGGTATGTCCGGATGGGATGACTGAGGCAGGTCTTGAGAGTGTTATCTGGGGGGAGTTCGATCCTGTGGCTCCCGAGGACATGGACAGGGTCCTGGGACGGCTGAATGCGACCACATGTTTATTGGACCCGTGTCCCTCCTGGTTGGTACTGGCTTCCCGGGAGGTGACACGAGGCTGGCTCCAGAAGATTGTTAACGCTTCTTTGAGTGAGGGGGTCCTGCCGGCCGCTTTGAAAGAAGCGGTTGTGAGGCCCCTCCTCAAGAAGCCCTCTCTGGATCCGGCTGTTTTGGCTAACTATCGTCCAGTCTCCAACCTTCGCTTTGTTGCGAAGGTTGTTGAGAGTGTGGTAGCACAACAGCTTCCCCGGTACCTGGATGAAACTGTCTATCTAGACCCGCTCCAGTCCGGCTTCCGACCTGGGCACAGCACGGAAACGGCATTGGTCGCGTTGGTGGATGATCTCTGGAGGGCTCGGGATAGGGGTTGCTCCTCTATCCTGGTCCTGTTAGACCTCTCAGCGGCTTTTGATACCATCGACCATGGTATCATGTTGCACCGGTTGGCGGGGTTGGGGGTGGGGGGCACCGTTCTGCGGTGGTTCTCCTCCTACCTCTCTGACCGGTCGCAATCTGTGTTGACGGGGGGGCAGCGGTCGACCCCGAGGCACCTTGCTTGTGGGGTGCCACAAGGGTCGGTCCTCTCGCCCCTTCTGTTCAACATTTATGTAAAGCCACTGGGTGAGATCATCCGTGGCTTCGGGGTGGAGTTCCATCAGTACGCTGATGACACCCAGCTGTACATCTCCACCCCAGGCCACCCCAACGATGCCCTTGAAGTGATGTCCCAGTGCCTGGAGGCCGTGCGGGCCTGGATGGGGAGAAACAGGCTCCGACTCAACCCCTCCAAGACCGAGTGGCTGTGGCTTCCAGCGTCCCGATATAGCCAGCTGACGCCATCGCTGGCTATTGGCGAATCACTCGCCCCCACGGAGAGGGCTCGCAACTTGGGCGTCCTCCTGGACGCACGGCTGTCTTTAGAAGACCATTTGACGGCCGTGGCCAGGGGGGCTTTTTATCAGGTTCGCCTGATACGCCAGTTGCGCCCCTTTCTAGATCGGGACTCTCTACGCACAGTCACTCAGGCACTAGTCACTTCCCGCCTGGACTACTGCAACGCTGTCTACATGGGGCCCCTCCTGGGGTGCACCCGGAGGCTCCAGCTGGTCCAGAATGCGGCCGCGTGGGGGATTATGGGGGCGACGAGGCGCTCCCATGTGACACCTCTCCTGCGCGAGCTGCACTGGCTCCCGGTAGTCTTCCGGGTGCGCTTCAAGGTGTTGGTGACCACCTTTAAAGCGCTCCATGGCTTAGGGCCAGGGTACTTACGAGACCGCCTACTGCCACCAATAGCCTCCCACCGGCCAGTACGCTCGCACAGAGTGGGCCTCCTCAGGGTGCCGTCCGCCAGACAATGTCGGCTGGCGACCCCCAGGGGGAGAGCCTTCTCTGTGACGGCGCCCACCCTCTGGAATAACCTTCCCCCGGAGTTACGTATAATAACAGACCTCCGGATTTTTCGTCGGGCCCTGAAAACTTATTTATTTCAACTAGCTGGGCTGGCTTGAGCTAAATTTTAAATTGGTTTTAAATTGGGTTGTTTTAATTTACGGCCAGAATATCTAATTATTTTAATACTGTTTTTTAAATTTTGTATGCTTTGTTTTTACTTAGGCTGTGCACCGCCCTGAGTCCTATTTGGAGAAGGGCGGTATAGAAATTTAAACAAATAAATAAATAAATAAATAAATTTATGATCTATGACATCACTTTGTCATTTGTATGTACAACGAGACCTTATGCACTGGATACAAATTCCTTGTATGTCCAATCACACTTGACCGATAAAGAATTCTATTCTATTCCATTCCATGTTGTCCCATAGCTGCACCCAGAACTACACTGTTTCTTTATCAGGTATTGATGGGTTCACTGCAGTCATTCCATTGATGGATTGTACAAACGTTTCTGATTTGATTGAAATTGGAGATTCTGCTGATAGTGTGCAATTTGAGCTTCATATTTGCTGATCTTCTTGGCTATAGCCAGTATTTGATACTTTATTATTTCCAGTGCTTCTTTAACCTTCCTTGTTTCTAGATGATATCTCTTGATCAGATTCTTTAGTTTTCTTATTCTTCAGGTTTATTTTTCTTTCATCTGTTCAATATTCTATTTAACTAATGAAAACCTTTTTGCCCAAACAATATCTGAAGAATTTAGAAGCTTGTCATGGAGAAGTTATTGACAACTTTTTCAAATAGTTGTTTAAATAATTCTAAAATTTCTGAATCTGAACACAAAGAATCATAAATAAGTAACAGAAGATTACCTGTGAACATCAATGGTCTGTATCAAACGACAAAACATCCATGCCCATAGCAAAATTAGGTGATTACAGAAGACAATTATTCCAATGAAGAATTCAGTTCCAAGGATTAGGGTTTCTAAAGGATGTGTATATGCAGCTTGCATCCCAAATGGTGCCTGAAGAAAAGTATACAGAAAAGGTTTGTCCACCTGTATCCATACTGAAGAAAAAATTCATATATCTGCTTCAATATGACTGTTTCAGGAGATTATCTTCCTTCATGTGCTAACCTTGAACTCACACAGTTTCAGGAAATGTAAGACTGAATAAATAAATAGAACACATTTCTAAATGTAATAATATTTGTTACTGCTAACTCCGGACAGCTCCTTAAAACAGTAGGTGCTGTATAACTGTGGATACTGTATGATTTAAAGACACACAGATAGGATTCAATAGATCAGGAAACTTGTGTATTCAGTGAAGTTTTCCTCAACGTTTAAAAAAGATCATGCTAAAGAGGTTGCTTAATATTAATTTTCATATTATTTTAGAGACAGAAATTAAGTTATTCAAGTAAAACTGGCAAATGTACAAATGTTCTGCAAAAAATATTGTTGGTTTACTGCAATGTTTAAAACTCTTAACCTCTTGTAAACCTTTCTGGCCTCATACGATAGGAAGAACTTTAAGTAAAGATCATATAGACAAATAATAAACCCCAGGTTTCGCCTCCCTATTTCTAAAAATAATAACTAACACATGTCCATTGCATGAAATTTTAAGGTTGCAATCATATACCGAAACAAGTTCCGGTGAGTTGCATGGAGTATTCTTATTGGTAAGCGCATACACAATTTAACCATGTAAACCAAAAACTTAAGAAATTACATACAAGAAATTCATGATGTACTTTGTGGATATATTTATAAATTCTCTCATGATGAAGTAGTCGATGCAAGAAATAATGCCAGGTATCTTCAATCACAGCACATCCAAAACACCGAGCAAGTATCATAAACCTTTAAAAGAAAAATTAGCTTTTGAGATATATATTTGTGCAATCTATCCAATGAACAATGCTAGAAACCTGACATATAATACACAGAAATTTTAATAAAACATTTTTTCCTCTTGGAGCAACAAGCACAGCAAAATAAATTGCTTTTTGAGAAAGACAGGAAACAGTAGTTACATATGATGTAGTTTATATTATATTTGAAATAAAATAGCACTTAGGCATCAATTTTCATCTTGAATAAAGATATCCAGGTATTATCTATTATATTTGTATTTGTTTTGTAGAATGAATAAGTGATAAAATTTGAAGAATGTATAGAGATTAACAGACAATTAGAAATAACAAACACTGCCCCCCCTAGGTGTGTGTGTGTGTGTGTGTGTGTGTGTGTGTGTGTGTGTATTCCAGCATAACTCTGGAATGCCTCAAGTAATTTCAACCAAATTTGGTCCCAGATGACTTACCCTCTGGAAATAAATACTGGGAGAGGGGGCGGCACCTCGGGGAGGGGGGTGTCTCTGTGTGTGTGTGTTTTCCAGCATAATTCTGGAACACCTGGGCCGTTAAGGAGACCGAGTGCGGTGTCCTAGAGTGGCAATTGTGATGTCAGTTCCTTCACAGCTTCCTCTAGAAAGCCAGCCGTGACATTTGCCCTCCAGTGGACCAATGGGGAAGTGCATGATTGATTTGGGGCAAAGTGCCAGGATCATAGATAGGGCGGGAAAGAGGAGCCCATGGGAGGGGGAAGGGAGAGGGCAGGGATGATGGGCATGGGAGTAGGGGGAAGAAAGGCACTTCTCTCATGTAATGTAAGAATGTAAGAACCAGGCTTTTGTTTGTTTTACCACACATCTGTTGCATTTATTCCCAATCATAATGAAAACTTTTAGGAAGCTGACTGAAAGCAAAATTCTTTATTTAGATGGATGGTGAACTTAGATTTAGCATAGAAGGTATTGCTCGTTTGATTTTAACGCTTATATATATTTTTTTAAAAGAAGAATTAACAACAGCTCTTTATTCATGTTTATATTGTGCTTACTGTAGAAGCTTTCAGTTTTAAAAAGCATAATGTCCATCTGTATTAACAATTGTGTTGACAGTCTGTGCTTATTTTCAATTGTCTTAAAAGCATTTTCAATCCCTCAGAAGCCTCTGACAACCTTCCTTCCCTCCTTCCCCCCATCTGCCCCTTTCATCTAGGACACAGCATTCTCTAGTTTTTAATAAAATTGAAATTACTGAACCAAAGATTCAAAAACATTTTTGGTCAAACTTCTGGAAATATCTCCCAAATCCAGTCCTTTATCAGCATATAATTGCCTCCCACCGGCCAGTTCGTTCCCACAGAGGGGGCCTCTTCAGGGTGCCGTCAGCCAGACAATGTCAGCTGGCGACCCCCAGGGGGAGAGCCTTCTCTGTGGTGGCACCTACCCTCTGGAACAATCTACCCCCAGAGATACGAGTGATCCCAGACCTCTGGACTTTTCGTCGGGCCCTTAAAACCTATTTTTTTCAGTTAGCCGAGCTGTCCTGATTTTATGGTGGGTTTTTAAAATTTGATATTGATTTTAATTGAAATGTTTTATATTATGGGTCAAACTTTATTTAATTATTTTAAATCTATTTTAACTTTTGTGTACAAGTGTTTTATTTTGGCTGTTCACCGCCCTGAGTCCGAAAGGAGAAGGGTGGTATAGAAATCTGAAAAATAAATAAATAAATAAATAAATAAATAAAAATATCAGTATTTTTAATGTGTGGAAATATGTATTTTTAACAAACAAATAATGACAAATAATCAAATATTACTTACCATCTTGGCATCCTTTCCCAGTCATAAGGAATATTGAAATATTCTGTGAAATAATAGGTACCACATATGAGAGGCAGCTGAATAAAAAACTGATTGAACATAAGATTTTTAAAACATTTCCATTGTCCTGTCCATGTTTCTGGTTTATCCTATAATAGCGGCAAATAAACAAAAATAATTAAATAGTGAATATAGCAAACTGATTACTTTTCCTACAGGCTCTCTTTCCAATTACAATAATGCTAACATAAAACATATCACAACATATTCTGGACTTTTGTACTTCTGTTGCAATGTCTCCTACAGTACATGTAAAGGCTTGAGGTTATACAATTTTGTCCTTGCTCTCTACCCCATATGCCTGTTATTCTAATTACTGAGATAGGAAAATTACTGTCCATTCATAGTGATTCTCTTAGTTAAGAATACAATCTTAGGCAAGTTTACTTACAAACATAAGCGTCATTATGTTCAGTGGTATTTTCTCCATAAGTATGGATAGGACTGCAGCAAAGTAAGATGCTTAACTTGAGTTCAAATATTACACTGCAAAATGTGCATTCTTGAAATGAGGTGATTTGAATATGAACCATCTGATTTTTTAAGAATTAGAGAACTGTTCTCTGATTATTTTTAATTTTGATTTTATTTGTCCTGCACTGAGATTAATAATTTCAGGCGAGATTTCTTCTGATGCACTTTAGTCAATACAAATATTAGTGAGGATTCAATAAATAATTCACACATTATATAAGTTATAAATCAACTACTATCTGGAATGAGCTCCCCCCAGAGATACGGAGGATCCCAGATCTACGCACCTTCCGCCGCGCTCTCAAGACCTTTTTATTCCATAAGGCTGGCCTGGCCTAATTTTTCCCTTTTTTCCTTTTTAAAACACAAATTTTAAATTGTTTTTAATTCATTGGGGTGTTTTAAATCTGTCTTCGGCCAAATTGTTTAATTCGGTTTTATTCTGTTTTTAAATTTTGTATTTATGTATTTTTATCTTGTGGCTGTTCACCGCTCTGAATCCTTCGGGAGTAGGGCGGTATATAAATCAAATAAACTAAACTAAACTGCTTTAAGTTATAAATCTAGTTAAAACTCTGCTTTAAATAAAGTTTTCTGTAGGCAAGAGTTATGTATATGGCTGCTAGTTAAAGGACGGCCCGTAATTTCATGATATTTCATGAATTTCATAAAGACTTTAGTCTTCTCCCATCAAATAATTTGCAGATACATTAACAACAGGTTTTTCAAGTGATTAGCTCCAAGCCTGACAGAAAAGCTCTTTGTTCTCATGATTTTTTTTGAAGTTATATTTTCACAATTTGTTGAAGGTAATTACTGAAGCTTAGCATTTATTGCATCTCAGCATATCTTTGAATACATCTTTGTAGTTAAGAGAAGCCAAATAATATCCCAGTAGATAAATTTAATTTATTGTAATCATCAGAGTTTCAAGTCCTTTTTATTCATTTTTTTCAATACTACCAGATAGAACTGAGATTTGATACCAATTTTTTGCAAAAGAGCCAATAGACACAAATTTCATATTACGACACCACACAATAAGGACAAAGAAGTATCAGATCATTTTAACCTCCCAGGACACTCAACAGCCACAAAGGCTTTTAACGCACTATAAATGTAATTATATGTAATTTTAAATTGTAATTTATTTTATATGTAGTTTGCATCTGTGTAACAATCTTTCCTCTCCCTTCACTCTCCCTCATTACAATTCAAATCCTAAATGTAGTCACTCTGGGCATTTAACGAAATGAACTTTGAGAGGGAGAGGAGCTGACGTTGTGACATGATGGACGGAGGATTCCTGGGGCTCCAGGATCGCCGCTGAGAGCCCCGCCACCAGACGGTCCTAATTGGACCTCACAGTCTTGTTTTGACTGTGATAGTGGAGGGCACATCCTGACAATCCCAGGGTCACCGCAAAGTCCCTGGTTGATCCAGGAGAAGCCCTTTTTATAGTGGCGGGATGACAGCCATTGTAGCTGCTGAAGTTGGGACAGCTCCGGAAGATTAGAAGGACAGTGATTCAATGCGGTGAGAGACTTTCAATTTAAATCAATATAAAAGAACATCCTGAAACTGAAGTAAAAACTAAATTGGAGATAAAAAGAAATTAAGCAGCGAAATTAAGGTGGACTTTTTTTTTATTTGTTTTTGACTGGAACTGGATTGAAAGGGATTAATAGAACTGAGAATTTTTGTCTTACGTTTTTAAGCCTCTGTGCTTTTATTATAATTCTCTTTCTATTTAATCTTTTCTTCTTTTTTGAGGATTATTTCTTTTTCAATTTAATTGATTAGGCCACTTGTATTTTTTTTTAAAAAAAAAATTGGATTACAATTGTGGGAAAGGAAGGGGAGTGTGTAATATTGCCATCTAGTGGATTGGAAATTTTGTTTCTTATTTTTTCTGCTCAAGCTGCAAATTGCAACAATTGCGTTACATTTTGTTACAACTCAAGGACTCTGAACTTTCTTGAAGATAAGATAGTTGGAAGCACATCTGTGGAAATTTGAATTATCTGTATTGTTTATTCAGGTGTTCTTCGGGGAACTATCAGAAGTAAGAGTCTGAGACTGAATGAGCAAGATTTGTTAGTGTTTGGGAGGGAGAGCAGCAGAAAAACTGAAATCTATCTTTTTTTTCTCTCCCTTCATTTTTTCCTTGCTAAGTGATAACTCTCTGTATTCTTCCCCTGTTTAAACATTTTTAATGGACTTATGAAACTTTTTCCCCCCTCTTATAAATAACTGAATTGGATTAAGGTACACAAGTGCCTGAAGATTGTTTTTTCTTTTCTTTATTGGCTTTTTATCTTCCAGTTTTGTTTTCTTTCTTTTCTGTCTGGCCTTCCTTTCTGATGTTTTTCATTTTTTTTTTTTTTTGATATTTGGATTAATATACACCTCCTTTAAATTGGATTATGGTATAGAAGAACCTGAAGAATTGTTATTTTTTTCTATTTTTTTTTCTTTTTCTTTTCTTTTTGGTTTCCTTTTTTTTTTGGCTATTTGTGACTACTTGATAGAATGAGTAGAAAGGTAACGGCAGTAGGCAAAAACTTTGGGATACAATGAAAGCTTATGCCAGAGGTCTGATAATGGACTATACAAGGAAAAGAAATATTAAGAAAAGACAAACTTATAAAATACTAGAAGATGATTACAAGAGATTTGAAAAAGAACTCCAGAAATCTCCACATAAAAAAGATGTTAAAATGAAAATGGACACAATAAAACATAAAATGGAGTTATTGGAGAAAGAAGATCTAGCCCAAAAAATTAGAAGTACTAAACAGAATTATTTTGAGAATGCTAACAAGCCAGGCAGATGGTTAGCATATAAATTGAAAAAAGAGAGAGAATCAAGAAAAATAATACAACTAATGGACGACCAAGAACAAAGCAAATTTGGGAACAAGGAGAAGAAAAAAAAATATTCAGGACTATTATAGACAACTGTATGAGCAGGAAAGTATAGAGGAGGGAAATGTTATACAATACCTCCAAAATGCAAATTTACCTCAGACCCCTAAAGATATCGAGGAGATGCTAGAGGGAAATATAACGATGATGGAACTAACTGAAACAATTAAAAAACAAAAGAATGGGAAGGTACCAGGACCAGATGGACTGCCAGCGGAATATTATAAGACATTGCAGGAATCCTTGAGTCTCCCACTTTTAGAAGTGATGACAAAGAAGGATACACCCAAGTCATGGTCAGAGGCATATACATATTACATTGGTTCCTAAGGAAGACACTGACCCACAACAAATCAAAAACTATAGACCCATATCCCTGCTAAATTCAGATTATAAAATTGTTGCTTCAATACTGGCAGAAAGACTTAAAAGATATCTAAACAACTTTATACATTTAGATCAAAATGGGTTTCTGCCAAAGAGACAAATTAGAGATAATATGAGAATAATTCTGGACACTTTTGAATATTATGAGGTCCATCCTGAAAAGCAAATGGCTCTGATATTTTTAGATGCACAAAAAGCTTTTGACAATGTGAATTGGCGATTTATGTTGCTTCAAATGGAACAGATGGGCTTTGGCAAAAAATTTATTCAAGCAATAGAAGCTATATATCATAAACAAACTGCAAAAGTAATGATAGATGGAGAATTGACATATTCTACTGA
This sequence comes from Pantherophis guttatus, assembly GCF_059756535.1. NCBI lineage: Eukaryota > Metazoa > Chordata > Lepidosauria > Squamata > Colubridae > Pantherophis > Pantherophis guttatus. The sequence continues at coordinate 66,257,686 of NC_142070.1, read as the reverse complement.
GATAAAAAAAGGTACCAGACAAGGTTGTCCACTGTCCCCTCTCTTGTTTGTATTAACATTAGAAGTGCTAAATAGAAATATTAGAGAAGAAAAAGATATAAAAGGAATGAAAATTCAAAAGGAAGAATATACATTGCAAGCATTTGCAGATGACCTGGTTTTTATTCTTGAAGATCCATTAATATAAATAACTACACTGATAGATAAAATAGGAGAGTTTGGGAAAGTAGCAGGTTTGAAAATTAATAAAGATAAAACGAAGATTTTGACTAAAAATATGTTGGTAAAACAAAAAGAATTGGCGGAAATATCAAAGATGCAGGTCAAAAATAAAGTTAAATATTTGGGGATATATTTGACAGCAAGATGTAGCAAACTTAAGGAGAATAACTACAACAAACTCAACAGTTTGGGGCAGACTTGGCGAAATGAGAAAATTTACAACTATCATTGATTGGGAGGATATTGACTATTAAGCTGAATATTTTGAATAATATTCAAAATAATAATAATAATATGAATAATAAATGAGGATAATGATCCAAAGATATATACCAGGTTGATAACATGAGAAATTAGATAATTTGTAAAATATGAATATGGGGATTAAGCACAAGGGATTTGTAACCGATCGACACACCGTTTGCAATTGTTATGAAAGATGGATTTTTTATTTTTTGTTTGTTTAAAAATAAAAAAATAAAAAGAAATGAACTTCAATGACATTTGAAATTTAATGACACAAAAACAGCTATCGGAAAGTTTCTGATATTTCACTAACAAAGTTAGTGTGTTAACAAAGGTTAACCCAGCTCTTGCCCTCAATGTTTACAATGAGAGCACATAGTTCAGTCAAGTGGTCCAACTGGTCCAGAACGTAGCCGCGCGGGTGATTATGGGCGCAGCTCGTTACGCCCATGTAACACCTCTCCTACGCGAGCTGCACTGGCTCCCGGTGGTCTTCCGGGTGCGATTCAAGGTGTTACTTATCACCTTTAAAGTGCTCCATGGCTTAGGACCTGGGTACCTACGAGACCGTCTTTTGCCACCAATAGCCTCCCACCGACCAGTTCGTTCTCACAGGGAGGAACTACTCAGGGTACTGTCAGTCAAATTATGTCGACTGGCGACTCCCAGGGGGAGGGCCTTCTCTGTGGGGGCTCCAACCCTTTGGAATGAACTGCCCCCGGAAATACGGAATATCCCTGATCTCCGTGCTTTCCGCCGTGCCCTCAAGACCCTGATGTTCCAACAGGCGGGGCTAAACATACGAACATGTGAATGATTTTTTAAATGTTATCTAATTCTGGGTTTTATTTAATTGACCAAACTAAGTAATAATTTTAATTAGCAATTTTATGATGTTTGTGTGCCTATATTTTTCTTGACTGTACACCACCTTGAGTCCTACGGGAGAAAGGCGGTATAGAAATATAATAAATAAATAAATAAGTGGAATTGAAATCTTATCAAGAAACTGGCACAGGAACAGATTTTTTTTCTAACCAAATGCAAACAACATATCATTCCTAAAGGAATGAAATAACCTCTAGTCTGAATAACAGAACAGAATAACAGAGTTGGAAGGGACCTTGGAGGTCTTCTGGCCCAAGCCCCTGCTCAAGCTGGAGACCCTATACCACTTCAGACAAATGGTTGTCCAATCTCTTCTTAAAAACTTCCAGTGTTGGAGCATTTGACACCAGAACTCAAACAAGGGGGAAAAAATGATTTAAACTTTTTGGACATTTTATGGCATATCTCAAAGTGCCAGTTTTGGAAAAACAGGACTTTAACTCCACCACTGAATGAGAGGTTGCTGAACTTGCCCGTTATTTATTTATTTTTATCCCCCCTTTTTACAAGTGGCTCAAGACAGAAAGCATACCTAAAATTCCTTCCTCCTATTCTCTCCACAACCCTGGCAGATGGTTGGGTTGAGAGAGAATGACAGTCCCAAAGTCACTCAGATGGATGGATGGACAGACATATCTCCCAAAAGTTTTAGCAATCTCAGAACATCTCAACAAATATAATGTTTTTAACATAATACAAATTCTAACTGATATAATAGTAATCTATCTTACACTGCATTTTCCTAACCAATGGTGTTGCCCTCCTTACTCCCATCACACCCCAATTTAAATCCTACATTAGTATGATAAAGTGAGTTGCATATCGTAAACATTTATACATTTTAATAGCAATTCTTAGCTATAAAAAGTGCTACCAAACTCCAGCTAATGTTTTAGCACTATAGATTAACATTGTGCTCTCTTCACTTTTAAAATTCCATCTTACCTGCTGTATTTTATATTTTTGCATATAAGGTATAAACTGAAGTACAAATCCAGGTAAGGATATTAAAAAATAGAAAACTTCAAGACCAAGAAATGAACCCCAAGTTGCAATCTGGAATTTAGTGTAATTGTCCAGCATAGAGGTCCAAGCATTTTTAAGTGGCTGTTGTAGTGGATTCTCAGGCAGCAAAGAGTCAATGTATTCTATAGCAAGGTAGGCGGAATGCAGTATCTCAGAACTATTGTTATTTGCCATCGTTCAGTTCTGGCATATCACACTGACAGTTTCTTAACAAAGTTTCTATGAATCTGTAAAATGTCAAATTGAGAGAACTCGATAAATGGTAAGACTTAAACAGCAGTGCAATATTAATATTAATATATTCTATATTACAGCACACACTACAAAGGCAGGTTTGCAATTTCTAGAACTTAAATTTGCAGTTAGGTACATTTTGAGAGCATTTCATCTAGAGTCCATGTAAAAATTCCACAAAAAATGAGATTCATAATTGTCCCCATTATGAGCATATGGATATGATTTACATTTTGACTATGGTCTCATATCAGGTGTCTGTAAAAACACACATGTAGAAGCCAAAAGGTTTTAGATGAGTAATTGTAATGGATTTCTAGATACAGATGGATGTAATTTGATGATGGCTTCACATGAATCCATGATAAAAGTAGTTACCTGCCTCAGAAATCTGAGTTTATCCAGGTTTATTTTAATTTAGGTATTTTTTTTAATTTTCAAAAAAACTTTATTAAAATTTAAAATATTAAAATACAAATACAGATACATCTGTAACTAAAATACATCCATGATATTTGTACAATTCAACGTCGTTCTAACAGTACACAAATCTTAACTCTAAATTGTGTTTACATATATTTGATCAAGAAGGAATATCTGTGAATATTATGAATGGAGTTAAGATTTGTGTAATTTATGTAATTTAATATAATCACCAGTAAAGGCATTTTGCATGAGAGAGATAATATGGGGCAGCTGATTTATTCTACCTGTTGCTTTCCAGAAGTATTGTGATGCAGTTCTAATTGCTAACTGATACAACTAAAAAGAACATCGTGTTGGGCAATGTTTGTCTAGAATATTTGATACGAAACCATTTTAAGCCATTCGTTAACCCTGATCTGCACTGGACCTTTGTGAAAACATCATGGGGGGGGGACAGATACATTGCCTTGAGTGCCTTGGAGAAAAGTCCAGGACCAAGTTATCTTTATTCAGATGTTTCCTTCTTTTGCAACCATTATGAGTAAATGTATCATCTGTTGGAGAAGTACCTTTCAATGATCCCCTCATCTGCAAGAAACAAATCTCCCTCCCTAATTCAGAAATCTGCTTTGTTTCTGACGGAGATGCATTAGAAATTACTTAAAACGATCATGCATCGCAGCTAAGCGATATCCACCCCTCCCTCCCCCGCAAACACACCCCTAATAAAAGGGGAAAGAAGCGAAACACACACAAATAAACATGCGGAGGGGGTTTGTCATTCTTTGGGGATGTTTAATAGGCTAACATACTGAAAGGCAATGAGTTCACTTCGGGAAAGTGCCTCTTCCTGCATTTCCACCCTCCGCATGATGAGACCGGTTCATTGCGCTGCAGAAAGGCCGGAAAGGCACAGGTCCACACAACCACACAGCCACACTCGAGCGATGCCTCCGGTTCGCTTACCTGGCGCAGCTCTCTCCGCAAAGCTCCCGTGGAGGGAAGGGGGCAAAAGGCAAATTCGTCCTCAGCGCGAGCTCTTCGGAAAGAAGCTCCCCGGGAATAGCTGTGAAGGCTTGCGCTGCTCCGATTGGCTAAAGCGCGAGATGTCGTCACGATCAGGCGTGCGCTCGCTCGATAGTGAGGATGGGTAGGTTTCTTGGGGCAGCCGATAGTGGACATCACTTCACCAATGAGGATAGGCGGGATACTGTAGCAGGGGTGGTTACCACGGAAACCGCAAGAGTTTCCTGCTCTGTTGTGTTTTGTTTAAATGAAAACGATATTTGATAGAACCCAGTTAAGGAATGCAGGCTTTCACTGACATAAATACAGTAAAAATGAATAGCTTAAGCTACCTGGGGAAACAAAACATTTTGATATTCTTTTTTTAAAAAAAATATTTTTATTAAACAGTTTTTTTAAAAACAAACAAAAACAGATATTTACATCTTCTTTTCAACATCTTCGCATCAGTGATTCATATTTATACATTTTCTCTTTCTTATCTTAATGTATCTTTTATAGATATATTTTGGTACTTAAAAGGTCCTTAAAAGGACCATGGGATTGTGTGTGAAGCCAGGAGATCCTCGCGGATGTCTGGCTACCAGTCCGTGTGTTATTCATTTAGCAGCACCCAGGAGGCACATGTGGCTTAAGGATTGCCACGGACGCGAGTAACTTTGCCTCGATTAAAGTCAAGAAACCCACCACTCTTGACAGCGCTTAAGCTGCTGGCCGATCATCAGAACACCACACAAAAATGGATGGAAGTGTGGAGTAGCTATTCCCCCAAGATATTTCTGAGCATATTAATCCTAATAGTATACCTCCAGGATTTAATCTACCCTGACACATATGGGTGACATACAATAGAATTAGAACGATTCATGGGGTGTGTGCCGACTCCTTGTATAAAAGGGGAAAGACACCTTCAGCACAATGTGATTGCGGGGGCCCCAACAGACTATCCAACATATAGTGAGGGAATGCTCTAACAGAAGGTATCCAGGAGATTTTAGGGACTTCCTCTGCATAACAACAACAGCTACTGACTGGATCTCCAAACTCGACATTAAACTCTGAAATGCTATTTCTGTTTTCCTCTTAGGTTTTCTTACTGCTTTTTTTAAAAAATTGTTTTAACCTGTAAAAATGAAGTGTTTTAATATTGTTGTGACCAGCCATACACTAAATAAATAAATAAATAAATATAGATATATTTCTAGTATATCATATATATATATACCCTTATAATATATTCTATCATTCTAGTTATTTTATTTACATTTCACATACACATGTACCTAATTTCCTTTCCACAATTTTATATCTTCCCATTTATTTCTATATTTCTCCAAAACATTTTGATTTTCTATACGAAGAACCCGAGGCTCCATTATTGTTCTTCCAATCCCAATCTGGGCTGCAAAACTGGCACTAAAGACACACAATTCTCCCGAGTTTTGCAGCCCAGATGCGGCCAATCAGTTACAGTTGTGCTAATAAGTTTACATACCCTGGCAGAATTTATGATTTCTTGGCCATTTTTCAGAAAATATGAATGATAACACAAAAACCTTTCTTTCACTCATGGTTAGTGTTTGGCTGAAGCCATTTATTATCAATCAACTGTATTTTTTTCAATCATAATGACAACAGAAACTATCCAAATGACCCTGATCACAAGTGTACATACCCTGGTTCTTAATACGGTGTATTGCCCCCTTTAATGTCAATGACAGCTTGAAGTCTTTTGTGGTATGTGTGGATGAGGCTCTTTATCTTCTCAGATGGTAAAGCTGCCCATTCTTCCTGGCTAAAAGCCTCAGGTCCTGTAAATTCTTGGGCTGTCTTCCATGAACTGCACAGATCTCCCCAGAGTGGCTCAACGATATTGAGGTCGGGAGACTGAGATGGCCACTCCAAAACCTTCACTTTATTCTGCTGTAGCCAATTACAGGTCGACCTGGCCTTGTGTTTAGGATCATTGCCATGTTGGAATGTCCAAGTACGTCCCATGCACAGCTTCCGGGCTGATGAATGCAAATTGTCCTCCAGTATCTTTTGATAACATACTGCATTCATCATGCCATCAATTCTGACCAAATTTCCTGTGCCTTTGTAGCTCACACATCTCCAAAACAGCAGCAACCCACCTCTGTGTTTCGCAGTAGGAATGGTGTACTTTTCATCATAGGCCTTGTGGGGTTTTTTTTTGCATCCCAAACAATTTTCCTGGCAGTTGTGGCTGATAGTTTAGTTGGTCTACCTGACCGTGGTTTGGTTTCAACAGGACCCCTCATTTTCCACTTTTTGATTAGTTTGAACACTGCTGATTGACATTCTCTTTTTTTTAATTTTTAATTTAATAAACAAACATATATATACAGACGTAGACATTTAAACAAACTATACATAAACTAACTATACAGAGAGGTCAAGTCTTACAGCTTGAACTTTAAAAATAGAGCTTCGGTAATTATATATCCATATATCTATGTATATTTATCTTTCATCATGTATCAATGTTTATACAACGATATTTCATTTTATTTCCTTATTTTTGTATCATTGGGTGGTATTCCCTTATTTCGTGTTCTTTTTATCTAACCAGTTATACCATTTCTGCCAAGTTAAATAATAGTCTGAGTCTTCTTTTCCCTGTATCTCTTTGGTAAGTTTGTCCATTTCCGCACATTCCATTGTTTTTTGTATTATTCTTTCCTCTGATGGCGTGTCCTCTAGTTTCCACATTTGTGCGAAAGTGATTCTAGCAGCGGTCAGGATATGTATTATCAAGTATTGTGTCTCTTTTTTATAGTCCTTTGTCAGTATTCCTAATAGATATGTTTCCGGTCTGAGGGGCACTTTTTGGGTGGTGATTTCTTCCAGCTGATTTTGAATTGTTTTCCAAAAATTTTTGGCCTTTGGGCATGACCACCACATATAGTAGTAGGTCCCCTTCTGTATTTTACACTTCCAACAGTTCTGATTCGCATTGGGGAACATCCTTGCCAGACATGCGGGGGGGAGATGCCACCTATAAAACATCTTGTATGTATTTTCTTTGTAGGGCACGGACATTGTCAGCTTAGTATTTACTTTCCACATTTTCTCCCAATTTTCTAGGTTAATATTATATCCAAAATGTTTAGCCCAAATAATCATATTTTCCTTCACCACTTCTTCTTCCAATTTGTATTTTAATAGATAATTATATATTTTAGTCATTACTTTATTGTCTGATTGCATTATAATTTTATCTAATTCATTTCTTTCTTTTTGGATTCCAAATTTTTTTCATGTCGATTTTATATCTTGATTTTATCTGTAAATACGGCCACCAATCAATGTCCATGCCCTGCTGTCTCAATTCTTCTCTTGTTTTCATTTCTCCCTAATAACCCTAAAACAAGTTCCAAGAAGAATAAGAGAATACAGAAAAAACTACAATTTCTTGACAACCCTACTGAATCAACATAAAATAATGTTCCACTGGCTGGTGCCAGAGGGAATTCTAATATTTGGGACGACAAAAAATATAAAATCGACACGATAGAGAAGGCACAAGAATTTCTTGACACTCACTTTATAATAGAAGAAGAACAGGAAACTAGACGTGATTCGGAAAATACAAACCAGGAACACTCCACGGGGGAAACAAAAAAAAAAAGGAAAAGAAGGAGTCTAGGGAAAGGGAGAAGATGGAGAGAAAAGGGGCTAGGGGGAAAACACAAATGGTAACAAGAAACACAAGTAGACTTAGACTAACAAAGAAAAACTAAGGGAAATGGGACGAGAATTGAAATTGATTTCAATCAATATAAACGGCCTTAATCTACCAACCAAAAGAACACATACTTTCAAAAAACTACAAAAATTAGACATAGACATTATCAACTTACAAGAAGTACATATCAAAAAACAACATCAACAGTTACTAGAAAATAGAAGACTTGGAACATTATTCACCTCACTATCAGATCAAAAAAAAAGAGGCATTGCAATATACATTAAAAGCCATATTCAGGCAAAACAAATCTACACAGATGGAGATGGCAGGATACTAATGAGAGACATTAAGATGGAGGCCCGAAATATGCTACTGATATCAATATATGCTCCGAACGGGAACCAAAAAGAATACTTTAAAAAAATACACAATAAAATTAAAGAACTTGACTACGAACATATATGTATAATAGGGGACTATAATGCAATCGTGGATATGGATTATGACTACCAAAGTAATAAAAAAAATAAATCTAGGAAAAAGACACTACCCGACACCTTTAAGGATATGATTCAAGAGTTACAACTGAAAGATGCCTGGAGAGAATTGAATAAAACTAAAAAACAATATACATATTACTCAAATCCCCACCAGTCCTGGTCCAGGCTAGACATGGCCTGGATGACTGCAGAACTAAGAGAAAACATAAAAGAAATTGAAATTACACCGAATGTATGGGCAGACCATAGTCCTATAACAATAGTCTGGAAAGGCCAGCAAAAAAGAGGAAGATGGATGATGGACAGAGAGATCATCAAAGATAAAGAATACATAGAGATGATAAAGAAAGAGATGGAGATATTCTTCCAAATCAACAAGAGGGAACAAACATCATTGCAAGTCCTATGGGATACCACAAAAGCATATATAAGAGGACTAACAATTTCATTCAAGGCGAAGAAAAATAGAGAGAAACAGCAAAGAAGAAACAATTTATTGATTGACCTTGCAAAACAGGAAGCAGAATTACAGAACAGACCCGACAGAAAAGAGATCAAGGAAAAAATAAACCTTATTAAACATGAAATAAATTTAATAACAACAACAGAAATAGCAAGAAAAATCAAAATGGCAAAACAAAACCAATTCGAATTCGCAAATAAAACAGGACGTTGGTTGGCCTATAAGTTAAAGAAAGAAAAGGACAAAAGACTAATACATCAACTACAAGACGAACAAGGGCAATTGCAGCATACGAATGAGGAAAAAAAGCGAATCGTAAGAAACTTCTATCAGGAACTATATGCACAAGAAGAAATCCAACTGGAAAAAGTTAAAGAGTATATAAATAAAACCAACATTCAAGAAATAAAGGAAACTCAAAGAGAACTCTTGAACAGACCAATATCGATCTCAGAATTAATTGAAGCAAAGAAGAAGCAGAACAATAATAAAACACCAGGTCCAGATGGCATCCCGGCGGAATTTTACAAAATTGAGCACCAGCCAATAGATGACATTTTATTACAAGTCCTGAATGAAGCAATTCTAGAAGCCAAAACTCCCAAATCATGGATAGAGACAATTATTACATTGATACCTAAAGAAGACTCAGATCTCACCCAAACTAAAAACTACAGACCCATATCGCTTCTAAACGCAGACTACAAATTATTTACATCAATTATGGCCCAGAGAATGAAGAAAATTATTGTGGATTATATCCATCCAGATCAAAATGGATTCATTCCAAATAGGCAAATCAATAAGAACACAAGAACAATAATCAATATCCTGGAATACTATGAGCAAAAATCGGATGAAAAAATGGCCTTACTTTTCCTTGACGCACAGAAGGCGTTCGACAACCTTAATTGGGGATTCTTAACATTACAATTAGAAAAAATGGGAACCGGTGATAAATTCCTAAATATGATCAAAACAATATACTCCGACCAAACCGCAAAGATATGGATAAACGGAGAGACAACAGACCAATTTAAAATATCCAAGGGGGTGAGACAAGGATGTCCCCTCTCTCCTATATTATATATATTAGCATTGGAACCACTGTTGAACGAAATTAGGAATGACAATGAAATAAAAGGATTAAGAACAAAAAAACAGGAGTATAAACTACAAGCATTCGCGGACGATGTAGTATTTATTTTAGAAAGACCAAAACAATCAGGATTGAATTTACTAAGGAAGATAGAACAATATGGTGAAGTGGCAGGATTGAAAATTAATAGACAAAAAACAAAACTACTAACTAAAAATTTGACAAAAACCCAGGAGAAAGAATTGGAAGAGACGCTAGAAATACAAACAACAACAAAAATAAAATACCTAGGAATCTGGCTCACTAATAAGGTATCATCTCTTAAAGAAGACAATTATAATAAATTGGCCAAACAAATCCAAAAGGACTTAGAGGCATGGAGTAAATTGAGACTATTGCTATTAGGCAAAATTGCTTCAATCAAAATGACAATTTTACCGAAATTATTATATCTATTTAGAACAATACCGATAAATCCAGGGAAATCATATTTCAAAGATCTTGATAAAATGACATTAAAGTATATATGGCAAGGGAAAAGAGCCAGGATTAAACTGAAGCACCTACAGGACACTAGAGAAAAGGGTGGCCTGGGACTCCCAGATTGGCAAACTTACTACACTGCAACAGCTTTAACCTGGATCAAAGATTGGATGACACTCGAAGATAAACGAACGCTAGCATTAGAAGGATTTGACCTGTCGAAAGGTTGGCACGCATTCTTATGGAGGAAAAACCCAGGCAACATGAGCACTTCAGGAGACACTATATCAGAGGAGCATTGGCAAAAATTTGGACTGAAATAAGGAGAAAACACTACGATAAAATCCCAAGATGGCTATCAACCATGGAGGTCCAAATTTATCCGAACACAATGGATATAGACAAGATGAAAACCTATGACGAATTGTTGAACACAGAGGGACATTCTCAATTCCTTGGATATCTTTTTATATCCCTTTCCTGTTTTATACAGTTCAACTACCTTTTCCTGCAGATCCTTTGACTATTCTTTTGCTTTCCCCATGACTCAGAATCCAAAACGTCAGTGTAGCACTGGATGAAGGATGCAGTCTGTCAGGAGGTCTGTCAGGAGGTCAGAAACTCATTGATCTTTTATACACACACACTAATTACATGCAAACAGATCACAGGTGAGGATGGTTACCTTTAATAGCCATTCACACTCCTTTGTGTCAACCTGTGTGCATGTTATCAGGCCACAATCACCAGGGTAGGTAAACTTGTGATCAGGGTCATTTGGGTAGTTTCTGTTGTCGTTATGATTGAAATATCAAGAACATACAGATACAATCAATGGTGGGTTGCTCCCGGTTCGGTCCGGTTCCTGTAAACCGGTAGTAATGGCAGCGGGAGGCTCCGCCCAAATATCTTCATGAATGATCTGCGCACGCTAAGAAGCCTCGCGCCTGTGCTCCCACTACGAACTGGTAGCGGAGGTAAGTAGAACCCATCCCTGGATACAATGCATGTAAGGAATAGCCACACTTTGGGGAAGGTATGGCGTCCTTTTATACCTTCAGAGGCATTAGCTTAATACCCAATTCTGGCCCCTTGGCCCATGCCTTCCTTTGGCAGTGCAGCAAGGAACAGGGGGGTTGAGTGCTTAGCAACCGAGGGATTGGGTCAGGAGTGAAATCCTACTGGTTTGGACTGATTTGGACAAACCAGTAGTGATAATTGGCATTGGTTCGCTGAGTCAATAGCAATCATCCCTGGTGGCCCTGGCCCCACCCACCTGCCTACTCAACAGGAGCGCCGGAAGACGGCCTTTTCTGCAGCATCCCTCTCCCCTCTTTCGATAACCCTTCAAGGGGGGCTCTGCCTTTGCAGAAATGGGGATGGCAGTTTGTACGGAGGATTGGCGTGAGGGATGTGCGACCCTCCGGTATGGAGAGCAGGGCAAGAAAAGGCTCCAAGGTTCACTTGGGCAGTCAAGCCATTTGGCGGAGGGAAACTGAAAGTGTTGGGGGCTTCAGAACGGCAGAATGTGCTTCAGAATGTGCAGCTCCTGGCTCTAACAGTGAGTGTCGTGAGTGATTTATTTATTTATTTATCAAATTTCTATACCGCCCTACTCCAGGAGGACTCAGGGCAGTGAACAGCCAAGATAAAATACAGATAATACAAACATTAAAAGTCCATTAAAATTATTAAATATTTTGGCCGAAAATTTAAAACACCCAATTTATAAAACAAATTAAACGATTTAAAAATTTAAAAGGGAGAGTTAGGCCAGGCCAGCCTGCTGAAATAAAAATGTTTTTAGAGCACAATGAAACGTGCACAGATCCGGGATCCTCCGTATCTCCGGGGGGAGCTCGTTCCAGATGGTAGGTGCCCCCACAGAGAAGGCTCTCCCCCTGAGGGCCGCCAGTCGACACTGTTTGGCCGACGGCACCCTGAGAAGCCCCTCTCTATGGGAGCGTACTGGTTGGTGAGAGGCTATTGGTAGCAGAAGGTGGTCTCGTAAATACCCTGGTCCGATGCCATGGAGTGCTCTAAAGGTGGTAACCAAAACCTTGAAGCGCACTCGGAAGACCACCGGGAGCCAGTGCAGCTCGCGCAGGAGGGGGGGTCACATGGGAGCGCCACGCTGCTCCCATAACCACCCGCGCAGCCGCATTCTGGACCAGATGGAGCCTCCAGGTGCTCCTCAAGGGGAGCCCCATGTAGAGAGCATTGCAGTAGTCCAGACAGGAAGTAACGAGAGCATGAGTGACCGTATTTAACGAGTCCTGATCCAGAAAGGGACACAACTGGCGAATCAGGCGAACCTGATAAAAAGTCCCCCTGGCCACAGCCATCAAGTGCTCTTCCAAAGACAGCCGTGCGTCCAGGAGGACATCCAAGTTGCAAGCCCTCTCCATGGGGGCCAATGACTCGCCCCCAATAGTCAGTGATGGCACCAACTGACTATATCGGGATGTCGGAAACCACAGCCACTCAGTCTTGGATGGGTTGAGCCTGAGTCTGTTTCTCCCCATCCAGATCCGCGCAGCCTCCAGGCACTGGGACATCGCTTCAAGGGCATCATTGGGGTGGTCCGGGGTGGAGATGTACAGCTGAGTGTCGTCAGTGTACTGATGGTAATTCACCCCGAAACCATGGATGATCTTACCCAGCGGCTTCACATAAATGTTGAACAGAAGGGACGAGAGGACCGACCCTTGTGGCACCCCACATACAAGGGGCCCTGGGGTTGACCTCTGCCCCCCTGTCAACAAGGACTGCGACCAGTCAGAGAAAAAGGAGGAAAACCACCGTAGGACGGTGCCCCCCACCCCTAGCTCCTCTAGCCGGTGCAGCATGATACCATGGTCGATGGTATCAAAAGCCGCTGAGAGGTCTAATAGGACTAGGACAGAAGAACAACCCCTGTCCCGAGCCCTCCAGAGATCAACAACCAACGCAACCAATGCCGTTTCCATGCTGTACCCGGGCCTGAAGCCCAACTGGAATGGATCCAGATAGTGATGTCAAGTTGGCCACGCCCACCAGTCACATGGCCACCAAACCACGCCCACAGAACCGGTAGCGAAAATTTTTAGATTTTACCACTGGTCTGGGTACTTAGCAACCCCGCTTCTTGAGATATCCACCAGGTGCAGAATTGTACAGAAAAACAAGATAACAAGATAACAGAAGTTAGATCACTGGTAGGAGTAAATGGCTGAGGCAATTCCAATTCTTAGCAAAGCAATTCTTACAGAAGAATTCTTGCAAAACAGCAAGTTATTATTATGTCCCAGTAATTCTACCTATTCTACTATTATGTCTCTACATTCCTCCCTTTTTTATTTTGAACAGGATAGTCCTGTCAATGGTGAACTAGAGGTGTATATGGACAGTCTGGAGGACCATGATATTTGCCTGTTTATTGGGAGAGGTAGAAGACACTATGCGTTGGATTAAAGGGATGAAACAGAGGAGGAGGAGGATGCCTCCAAAGGTTAACAACACTAGACATCCAATCCTTTTCCAATAAGAGAAGGGACTGCCAAACCAGGTGAAGTCAACTGCCCCAGTCCAAGTGTGTACTGGGATGTGTGCAACCTTCTCCACTTTGGCAGTTTTGCCCTGTAGAGCTTTTCCCTGATCATAAATTTTGTAAACAAAATTTGTGAGATTAAATTTTCCACACACACCTACTACAGTACTTTTGCTAACAAATAGTGTAAAGCAAACATATTCTGAGATATCGCTGTTTTAAACAGTGTGCTGTTTAGCTATTAAATTTAAGCACAGCCTATAACCTTATAATTCTAAACAGCATATAAATGGGAGTTCTACAACCATACATACCATCTTCTGCCCAGGTGGCTGGTCCATATATCTGAATTATTCTTTTTGAATTAGGCCATACATGATCCTTCCATTCTCAACATTCTCTTAGATCTGTGGGCCTACTTTCTCATAAACAGGTACACCCAGTCTTTTACCTTGTTGTATGGACAGTAGAAAAAACTAGGTTTCACAGTTCCTAATATACATGCTTCATACCATCGCCTAGGCAATTGCGCATAGGCAAACTTTCCACATATCCAATATAAGCCATCTGGAGCATGCCAATTAAAAGTTACCACATTCGTCCATCACCCACCCTTTCTAGTTATATTTTCAAATGGTTACTAGGTTGTGTCTGGTTAATTCCAGACTGAAAGGTGACAATAAGCGAAGAAAACACATTTGCTTGTAGTATGTTTCACATATATCATTGCATGATATTCTCCTTCTATTAGTCCTATGCAGAAGAAAATTATTCCCAAATATTGAACCATTGCATTAAATCAATATATTTTATATTGTCAGGGATTATGATAACACTATCTCCTAGGACTACTGTGTTCAAGTCAAGTTGATCTGATTCAATGCCCCAATCCTCCGGTGTAAGATATATATAGGAATAGAGTTTCTATGGGGAGCAATTCCTTGCACATTTCCACAATCACAGTGTCTCACTATTCTCCACAGGCATATATCAGTTCACAATCACAACAATAATAACAACATTCAGTAATACAGTTACAATCACAGAACCAACACAATCTGTAGAGTGCGAAGTTGCACAGCTTCTTTTGGGATCTTCAGATGGACTAACATAGGCCACCACTCAGGTCGGAAAGACCAAAAGGTTGCTACTCTTGCAATGAGAAAAATCACAATGACTACATCAGTTTTTGGAAATGTTTATCTCAGCAGGTCTTCTCCAGGAATCTCTTTCCACTCTAAGTTCTTCCACTGGTCCTTTTACACGTGTGTAGTGGTTCCACCCTTTTTTTGGATTGCTGTTTCAGTGGTCAGCAGGATTTAGTAGGACCTGTCCCAGGCTTGGCTAAGTTTTTCCACATGTCAGATTTTATCAGGACCCAATCACCAGGCTGGAACATATGACCAAAATCGAGAGGTAGGGTTTGAGCTAGTAGTCCTTCATTTCTGAGGCAAGATAAAGAAGAGGAGAGGCCAAGTATACAGTTCTTTACAGCATATCTTTAGTTTCATATTGTGGAATTTCCCCCATTCTGTCCAAGTGTGGAAATCCAAAGATCATTTCAGAAGGCAAGGCCAAGGGTAAAGATTTGGCTCATGGCATAGACAATTTTGCATTCCACTGAACATGACATTCCCACTGAATTCCCACTGCCTCCATGATTGATTGAAGCCCTTTTGCACGAAAATGAGTCCCTGGTTGTTGTCTATAGCTTCTACTACTCCATATCTAGGTATAATCTATTCCAATATAATTTTGGTGACTACTACTGCAGTGGCTCTCATGGCTGGATAAGCCTCAACCCATCCAGTCAAGTGGCCCACTATAAATATTTATGTCTCCTCACCTGAGGTAGTTTAATAAAATCAACTTGAATGCATTGAAATGGTCTCACACTAATGGTCTCTTTTATGTGTAGAATTTGCAGTTCAGCAGTTCGAATCCCTAGTGCTGCGTAATGGGGTGAGCTCCCGTTCCTTGTCCCAGCTTCTGCTAACCTAGCAGTTCGAAAGCACATAAAAAATGAAAGTAGAAAAATAGGGACCATTTTTGGTGGGAAGGTAACAGCATTCCGTGTCTCTTTGGCGTTTAGTCATGCCGGCCACATGACCACGGAGACATCTTTGGACAGCGCTGACTCTTCAGCTTTGAAACGGAGATGAGCACTGCCCCCTAGAGTCAGGAAAGACTGGCACATCTGTGTGAGGGGAACCTTTACCTTTACCTAGCTATTTTATCTCATTTTGCTGTATCATATCTCATTTTATTGCATTTTACAGTGGCTGGTGCTCCTGTCTGATATGGTCAATTGACTAATCAATAAAAGACATTATATCATACAATAAAAAGGAAATAGCTGACATAGATTTAAGGTTGCATGCAGGAAGCATCAGTTGAAAGTGTTGGGGTACCTGCCCTGCATCTTCTGGAAGGCAGTTCAGCAACTTGGTGCCATCGGTGTTCTTTAAAATCATAACACTCCACACTGCGGATAGCCTTTGGGGCTTGGCCTCCTACCACTACCATCACCTTCAACAGAAGCAACAACATAAGATATACATTAATTGGGGGGGAGGGGGAGAGAAACTGAACAGTCTCTGACAATGAACAAAAAAAATCCTATCCACAATACTATTCCACTTCTCAGAATAGCATTACTCAGGATGGGTTGAAAAGGTTCAAGGAAAGCCCTGCAGATATGAATATAGTGCAGCCTTTTTTGACTTGTCCCTGGAAAAAAAGATGATGGCTCAGCGGCTAAGACACTGAGCTTGTCAATCAAAAATCAGCAGTTCAGTGGTTTGAATCCCTAGTGCATATAAGTGACATGCTTACCTTTGAAAGATAGGAAGGTGTTCTTAACTTTGTTCGTGTGGACTTCATCAAAGCTCTTTGTTCAAGTGGCAACAAATGGTACTTCATTGCTTCAATTAGGTAATCTTTACATGCACTGCTATTTTTAACAAGTATCTCTTCTTCAACTCCGTGAATTAGCCATATTGATGCAATCTTAGCAAGAAAGAACACACTGATTAATTTGCATGAGTGTAGTTTCTTTTTTTAAAAAAAATAATCTTTATTTACATTTCATTTAAAAAGAAAAAACAAACAACATAAAATGACAGACAAAACAGTACAACAGTAAACATACGTACTTCCATATAGTACCTTAGTGAACAAGTATTCGGTACTATAACTCTAAATTATATTCCGGAGAAGACAGAACATCTTATATTTCTTAGTGCATCACTTAGGTCTGTCCGACCACACTTATCTTATATAGTATAAATTTCTCTTTAAATACCAATCCTCAACTAATGTGAGTTATAGATTCCTCTTTTCTAACCATTTATAGAATTTGTCCCAAGCTAAACCTACTTGTATTTGCTCTCTATCCTGTAATTTTTTAGTTAGCGTATCTGCTTCCGCACATTCCAAAAAAATTTTTATAATAGCCTCCTCTATTGGGATATTTTGGTTTTTCCAAAATTGCGCGTATGTCAGTCTCGCCGCTGTAATGATATGTAATGCCAAATACCATCAGTCCTTTTTTATATTTTCCGGCTTGGAGCCGAGCAGGCATGTCTCTGGTCGCCAGTCGATTTTTAACACTAATATCTCATTGAGCCATTTTTTAATTTTCCCCCAAAATATCACTGCCTTCGGACACGACCACCATTGGTGATAATAAGTGCCACATTCCCCTCCACATTTCCAACAACCTGCCGACTGCCCTGAGAACATTTTAGCTAGTCTATTGGGAGGCAGGTGCCACCTATATATCATTTTATAGATATTTTCTTTGTAGGCCGTGGATACTACTAATTTCATATTATCCCACCAGATCTCTTGCCATTTATCTAAGTGTATTGGGTACCCAAAATTCTTCCCCCAAGCGATCATAGAATCTTTGACTATTTCCTCACCTATCTCTAATTTCATAAGCAATTTGTAAGATTTTGAAATCATACCTTTTTCTTGACCCATCAAGATTTTATCTAATTCTTGTAATTCTCCATCAATCCCTCTTCCATCCATATCCTTTTGGTATTTAGACTGAATCTGCAGATAACTCCACCAATCCATTTGCACTCCTTGGGCGATTAGTTCCTGTTTAGACTTTAATCTCCCTTGTATGTTCAGTAGGTCTTTATATGTTAATTTTTTAGCCACATTATATAAATTGGGATATGTCACTGCTTCTAAAGGTGCTAACCAACAGGGCGTTTTAACGTAATATTTTTTACTGACTTTTTCCCAATTTTGGATTAGAATCTTTCTTATATAATGTCGGGTAAACCATTTACTCTGTGGGATATTCTCACGCCAAAGTGCCTTATGCCAACCCTGTTGTGTATCAAAACCTTCTATCTTAAGGAGACGATTATTAGATAATGTAATCCATTCTTTTACCCAAGTTAATAAAGCAGCTGAATAATAATTCTCCCAATATGGTAATCCTAAGCCTCCTCTTTCTCTTACTTCTTGCATCATCTTTCTTTTAATCCGTGGTTTCTTCCCCTGCCAAACAAATTTCGATATTATTTGATTCAACTCCATAAATTTTTTTTTAGATAAACTCACTGGTGCAGTCTGAAATAGAAAATTGAACTTTGGTAAAACATAGGATTTCACTGTTGTAACTCGTCCTAGTAGTGAGAGTTGTATTTTACCCCATCTATCTAAATCTTTTTTAATTTGAATTAGTAATTTGTTGTAATTGTCCTCCTGTATACTCGAACATCTATTAGTTAGCTAGATTCCCAAGTATTTAACTTTATTAACTACTTTTAGTCCAGTTACCACCTGTAGCTCTCTCTTAGGTTCTTCCAGGATATTCTTAGTTAATATATTTGTTTTGTTTTTATTAATTAATAACCCTGCTACAGCCCCAAATTCTTCGATTATCTCTAATAAGTATAAATAGGATTCTATGGGCTCTTCCAAAATAAAAACCATATCATCAGCAAAGGCCTGGGTTTTATATACCTGTTGTCCAATTTCAAGGCTTTTAATTTTTTCTTCATTCCTTATTTTACGTAGTAGGGTTTCTAATGATAAAATAAAAAGTAAGGGAGATAGGGGACATCTCTGTCTTGTGCCTTTGCCAATAGCAAATTCTTCCATCAAGTCCCCATTTATCAATAATCTGGCCACTTGTTTAGAGTAAATAGCTTTGATCGCATTTATAAACCTCTGCCCAAATCCCATATATTCTAGTTGCGCTATTATAAAATCCCAATTAACTCTATCAAATGCCTTCATGGCGTCTATAAAAACTAATGCAACCTGTTTGCCTGGGTGTTCTTCATAGTATTCCAATGTACTTAACATAAATCTCATATTATCCCGTAATTGTCGTGATGGTACGAATCCATTTTGGTCCATATGTATAAATTCATTCAAAAACCCTTTTAATCTATTTGCCAAAATTGTAGTGAAAATTTTATAATCTGAATTCAGAAGGGAAATTGGTCTGTAATTTTTTTATGTCTGATGGGGGGGGGGATCTTCCTTAGGAATCAAACTAATATTTGCCTCTCTCCATGAATGGGGAATTTCCGCTTTTCCCACTACTTCATTAAATAGATCCTTCATATGCTCTCCCATAACCTCAAACATTGTTTTGTATAGTTCTGCTGGAAGTCCATCTGTGCCAGGGGTTTTTAGATTCCCCTGTTTCTTTACTGCTTTTTCAATCTCCATTAAAGTAATTTCCTCCTCTAGTATCTCTTTCGTTAGATTGGATATCTTGGGTAAATCCAAATTCTCTATATAATTTTTTATTGCACCTGATGAGATCTCCTCCCTTTTATACAATTCTTTGTAGAAATCCACTGCAATTTTTTCCTTTCCTTTTTTATCTTTTAATAGATTCCCTTCCTTGTCTTCCAATTGGTCAATTTGTCTAATCTGTTTTTCTTTTTTTAATCTAAATGTCAGCCATCTTCCTAATTTATTAGCTGATTCAAAGTGTTTTTGTTTTGCTCTCTTTATCTTATCTTTCAATTTATCCAATTCTAGGAGATTAAGCTGATGTCTTAGTAGTATTATCTGTTCTTTTGCCCCTGCAGAGAGTGGGTTATCTTGTAATTGTTCCTCAGCTTTTATTAGTTTACTTATTAGCTCACCTCTTTCTTGTTCTTCTTTTTTATGTTTATTGGCCATATATTTAATGCTAATCCCTCTTATAAAAGCTTTGGCGGTGTCCCATATTGTTTGAAGTGGCATTCCCGGTGTTTTATTCTCTTGAAAGAACAGGGGTATTTCTATTTTAAGCTTCTGTATGAACTCAGTCTCTTTTAAGATCTCTGACCTCATCATCCACCTCCTTCTATTTTTCTCCTCCTTCTTTAATATAACTACTACTGGATTATGATCTGCCCAGTCATTCGGCATAATTCTAATCTCTGTTACTAAAGAGTTAAGTTCTTGTGTCAATCAAATCATGTCCAGCCTGGACCACGATTTGTGTCTAGATGAGTAATAAGTAAATTGTTCTTTGGTCGGATTGGGCTCACGCCATGTGTCTTTCAGTCCTAATTCCTCTCTCATTTCATTGCAAATGACTGGTAAGATTATCCTATCTTGTCCTCCGTTTCTTTTTTGACGTTCCCCTGCTTTATAATCCTGTGTCCTATTAACGACTGCATTGAAATCGCCCAGAAGACATACCTGCTCATAGTCTATGTCACGGATTTCTCTTTGTATTTTCCGGAAGAACAATTTATGTTTAATATTTGGGGCATAAATTCCTATCAGTAAGACTTTACTCTGAGATATTTCCACCTCTAACATTAGTATTCGTCCCTCTTCATCTGCGAAGAGCTGTTTTGGGGAGAGATACTCCTTTACATACATTGCAACGCCTCTCTTTCTCTCCTCTGAGGCCGCTACAAACCATTTCCCTGCTTTAGGACATTTCAGTAAGTTAACATGTGACAATTTGATGTGTGTTTCTTGCATACAGACAATATCCACATTAGTTTTCACAATTTTAGTTAATATACGTCTCCCCTTTGCCGGAGCATTGAGGCCATTGACATTTACTGTCAATAGTCTCACTCCTTGGTCCATCCCTATCTATTGGTTCCTTTAATTTTAGCTGCTACACGAGTTTCAACCCCGTATTCTTCTATTTCTCCTTCCTCCCCCTTCCTCCCATTTCGTTTCCCCTTTCCTTGATATGCTTGTATTCCTCTCTCATTTCTCCACTCCTCTTTCTGGTCTTTCTGATTCTTTTTACCTATTTCTTTCTCTCTTTCACCTTCAGTGGGTCCAAAGAAGTTTTCACAGAAATCCTGTGCATCCTGTATGTTTTCAATTTTAATCTTTCGGTCTTGCCAGATCACCAAAAGTCCTTCCGGCAATAACCATCGATAAGGCGCGTTGTGTTTTCTTAATTGCGAGGTTATAAATGGATAACTCTGTCTCTGTTCTTGCACCCTTCTAGGGATCTGCTTTAAAAATGTAATTTGCTGTCCCTTATATGTAATGTTCTGGTCCCTGGTCTTATGAAGGGTTTCATCTCTGAGCGCCTTTTTAGTAAGTCTTATGTGGATTTCTCTGGGCAGATTATGCCGTCTCGCATAGTTGGTATAAACACGATAGGCCTCATCTATCTCGCCACAGACTTCTTCCTTCTTCCTCCCCACTACTTCAGCAATCACTTCTCCCACAATTTCCTCCAACCGTTCCTCTCTGTCCTCTGCCACATTTTGCAAACGTAAGAAGAAAGCAGACTTCTCCATCTCTAAAAATACTACTTCCTCTTCGAGTTTCCCGACCGCTTGAGCACATCTCCTTTCACAAATGTCTATTTGAGTTTCAACTCTTTCAGTAGTTTTTTCAACCTCAATCTCTCCTCGTGTTTCGTCAGAGTTGATCTCATCTCTCCCAATGTTTCTTTGATTTGTTTCATCTCTCCTCTTAATTCACTCATCTCCGTTTTCAGGTGCTCAAAATTTTTAGATGTAGCTTCTTTGTTCTTTTCAATTAGTTCTTGGATATTTTGGAACATTGTCTGCATTCCTTGCATTGTGATTGGTTTCTCTGCTGTTGGTAAATTTTCAGCTGATTTTCTTAGACCTGGAGGCGTTGTGATCGATGAGGATGCCACTATAGAAGCTATATGCTTTTTAGTCACTTTGGTGGAGGTTACTGTGGTTGACATGTTTGCTAAACAAAGAAAGCTTTTCCAGATTATCATACACTACTATTATTACGTATTATTATTATTAAATATTATTATGAAGTCTATTTAAATATACACATTCAATCCACTTTCTCCCTTATTTCATTCCTATCAAAATAAACAAGTAAAATCTATGTGATTACATATGCAAATTATTATATCAATTTATGTTAAGTAATAAATAAATCTAAATAAATAATTAAGTACTCAATCTATTAGATCATGATTATTATATACACTTATACTAAGAATTGATTATGTCTTCAAAGAAAAAGGAAAGCTTCTTTAGACTTCCGGCGGTGACGTCAGCGTGTAAGGAACGAGGGGAACGAGGCTCCGTCCCCGAAGTTCCAATTTTCTTGATTGGAAGCCGTTTTTGGCACTATCGACCACGGAGAGGTCGACAGAAAAAGGAGGACTCTCTAGGACCTCGGTGCGACAGCAATCACCCTGAAGGTTCAGAGGAAACCCTCCTAATTCCAGCCAGGAAAAAAACCAGCCATTTTGGCTGGCCGGAGCGCTGTCAACCGATAAGTGTGGAAGCGAAGATTCAAGAGAAACATCGGTAAAGACTAAGTAGATCGAAATATAAAGGTATAATCATAAGGACCTAAATACATTGGCGAGAATAGGACTCCAAAAAGCGGCGGCAAGATCGTCAAGCAAGCGGCGAGAGATAGTGATCGGAGCGAAGCTCAATACACACAGTGACAACGCAGATTTGACAGGCGAAAGGAACGAGTGACAGACAAAGAGGATTATAAGTAAGCGGTGGATTATAACCTTAAAATAATACAATTTGACTTAACAGAGGAAAAAAAGGACTATTTAAGAGAAAGATTGTTGAAAGTGAACCTAAAGAACTGAGACTTTTTTAAGATCGTTGTGAGCGGAAGGAAACCAACTGAACAGTAGCGAATGGCGGACTGAGGATTTGGAGAAGAAAACTTTCACTTTGTATCCAGCGACAATAATAAATTCAACTACAGACACGAGACTCGTAGTGAGACATTAGATACATTGACGCTGTTGGTAAAGGAGATACAACTTGCTACACAGGAATATTGGAACAATTGATTTACTTACGGATTTAATAGAGGATATTGAAATAGAACTGGGACAGCCGGGTGAAAAGAAGGCGAACTGAAGAACGAAGGAAGAAGGATAGGAGAAGGAAGCAACCCCAATTGATCTGAGAGTGATATAGTTGAGAACTTTAAATACTAAATTACCAAATTTCATCTATTTTAAAACTTACTTAACTTTGCTTAAAGAACATTAATATCAAATTTGAAATTATTATAATGTACATTAAGGAATTGATTTAACATTATTATTATTTTTTTTTCTTTTTCTTTTATTGTCTTACTGTTTCCTACCCTATTGAAACAACTATATAGATTGCAAAATAATATATTGATTAAGTGGAATTATATTGTATATTGACTAGAAAGTTAGATATTAATATAGATATTGCATAGAGATTGTTATAGATATCATTAAGGAATAATAACTGTGATAATTAATATAGGTAGCATGTATTGGTAACGGTGATACAACTCAATAGAATACTTTAGATGATTTATAGAGAACTTTAAATCCCATTGATCTATCATATAAAGGTTATATAGAGATTGTTTAATTTTAAAGTGAATTTAAGTATTGTGATTATTCGGTATTTAAGCATTAATTGCATTATACTGTTTAGGGACAAGAATAGAAGAATGAATTGTTAAAATATTGTTTTTTCTCCCTAACTCCTTCGAATTAATTAACCCGATCCTTATATAACGATATTTCATCCACCCCCAATCAATTAGTATATGAAAATTTGGGGAAAATTAATACAAAAGACAACGATGGCAACATCTTCACTAACAGTAACTAAATCAGGGAAAAAATTAACAACAAATCCAATACCCACACAATCTTCACCTGCACAACAAAAAACCATAGACACGATGTTAACTACAGACAAAGAAAAAGCTGCCAGTGCACACAGCATACAGAATATACAGTCTATACTAGCTATGATTCAGGAGGGGATGAACAAAACCCAAGAAACAATTGCGAATAATCACGAAGAAACAAAAAAGAATCATGAGGAATTGAAATCAGAAGTAGGACAAATAAATGATAATATTAAAAAAATGGACGATAAGATCGAGAGAATACAACAAAACATAGTCAAAAACGAAGAACGAATCCAAAACATGGAAGCCAAAATGATCCTAACGGAGAAAAAGATGGACAATATCGAACAAAATCAAATGGAGTCAAATAGAGAACTCGAAGAGTCAATTACCCATTTAGAATTAGAAAAAGCATCATTCTTTTTACGATTTCAAAATATTGCAGAAACAAAAGGAGAAGATCTAAGAGACCTGATGACAGACATATTAGTAGAGGCTACCCAAAAGGAAAAAAGCGATATTAGTAGGGAAATTGACGAAATATATAGAGTTCATACGAACTATGCTCGTAGGAACAAACTACCTAAAGAAATACATGTTAGATTCGCACGTAAAACCGTAAAAGAAGAGATTTACACGTCCATGAGAGAGGGAAAACCCTGCTACCAAGGGAAAGAAATAATAACCCTAAAACAAGTTCCAAGAAGAATAAGAGAATACAGAAAAAACTATAATTTTTTGACAACCCTACTGATTCAACACAAAATAATGTTCCGCTGGCTGGTACCGGAGGGAATCTTAATATCTTGGGACGACAAAAAATATAAAATCGATACGATAGAGAAGGCACAAGAATTCTTTGACACTCACTTTATAATAGAAGAGGAACAGGAAACTAGACGTGATTCAGATAATGTAAACCAGGAACACCCCACGGGGGAAATAAAAAAAGGAAAGGAAGAGAAGGAGCCTAGGGAAAGGGAGAAGATGGAGAGAGAAGGGGCTAGGGAGAAAACACATATGGTAACAAGAAACACAAGTAAACTTAAACTAATAAAGAAAAACTAAAGGAAATGGGACGAGAGTTGAAATTAATCTCAATTAATATAAACGGCCTTAATCTACCAACCAAAAGAACACACACTTTTAGAAAACTTCAAAAATTAGATATAGATATTATCAACCTACAAGAAGTACATATCAAAAAACAACATCAACATCAACAGTTACTAGAAAACAGAAAACTTGGAACACTATTCACCTCACTATCAGATCAAAAAAAAAGAGGTATCGCAGTATACATTAAAAGCCATATCCAGGCAAAACAAATTTACACAGATGAAGATGGCAGGATACTAATGATAGATATTAAGATGGAGACCCGAAATATGTTATTGATATCAATATATGCCCCGAACGGGAGCCAAAAAGAATATTTTAAAAAGATACATGATAAAATTAAAGAATTAGACTACGAACATCTATGTATAATAGGGGACTACAATGCAATCGTTGACATGGACTATGACTACCAAAGTAACAAAAAAAATAACTCTAGGAAAAAGACACTACCTGATTCTTTTAAGGATATGATTCAAGAGTTACAATTGAAAGATGCCTGGAGAGAACTGAATAAAACTAAAAAACAGTACACGTATTACTCAAATCCCCATCAGTCCTGGTCCAGAATAGACATGGCTTGGATGACTGCAGAATTAAGAGAAAATATAAAAGAAATTGAAATCACACCGAATGTATGGGCGGACCACAGTCCTATAACAATAGTCTGGAAAGGCCAGCCAAAAAGGGGACGATGGATGATGGACAGAGAGATCATTAAAGATAAAGAATATATAGAGATGATAAAGAAAGAGATGGAGATATTCTTCCAAATAAATAACAGGGAACAAACATCATTACAAGTCCTATGGGACACTACAAAAGCATATATAAGAGGATTAACAATCTCATTTAAGGCGAAGAAAAACAGAGAGAAACAGCAAAGAAGAAACAATTTATTGATTGAGCTCAGAAAACAGGAAGCAGAATTACAGAACAGACCCGACAAGAAAGAGATCAAGGGGAAAATAAATCTCATCAAACATGAAATAAATCTAATAACAACAACAGAAATAGCTAGGAAAATCAAAATGGCAAAACAAAACCAATTCGAATTCGCAAATAAAACAGGACGTTGGTTGGCTTATAAACTAAAGAAAGAAAAAGAAAAAAAAATAATACACCAACTACAAGATGAACAAGGGCAATTACAGCACATGGACGAAGAAAAAAAGCGAATCGTAAGAAATTTTTATCAGGAACTATATGCACAGGAAGAAATTCAATTGGAAAAAGTGAAAGAATATATAAATAAATCCAACATTCTAGAAATAAAGGAAACTCAAAGAGAACTCTTGACCAAACCAATATCGATGTCAGAATTAATGGAAGCAAAGAAGAAGCTGAACAACAATAAAACACCAGGTCCAGACGGCATCCCAGCGGAATTTTACAAAATCGAATACCAGCCAATAGATGATATTTTACTACAAGTCCTAAATGAAGCAATCTTAGAAGCCAAAATTCCTAAATCATGGATTGAAACAATCATCACTCTGATACCCAAAGAAGACTCAGATCTCACCCAAACCAAAAACTACAGACCTATATCACTTCTAAACGTAGATTATAAACTATTTACATCAATCATGGCCCAGAGAATGAAGAAAATTATCGTGAATTACATCCATCCTGATCAAAATGGATTCATTCCAAACAGGCAAATTAACAAGAACACAAGAACAATAATTAATATACTGGAATATTATGAGCAAAAATCGAATGAAAAGATGGCCCTACTCTTCCTTGACGCACAAAAGGCGTTCGACAATCTTAATTGGGGATTCTTAATACTGCAATTAGAAAAAATGGGAACCGGCGACAAATTTTTAAATATGATTAAAACAATATACTCAGACCAAATTGCAAAAATATGGATAAACGGAGAGACAACAGACCAATTCAAAATATCTAAGGGAGTGAGACAAGGATGTCCTCTCTCTCCTATATTATATATATTAGCATTGGAACCACTGTTGAATGAAATTAGGAACGACAATGAAATAAAAGGATTAAGAACAAAAAACCAGGAATATAAATTACAAGCATTCGTGGACGATGTAGTATTCATCTTAGAACGACCAAAACAATCAGGACTGAATTTACTAAGGAAGATAGATCAATATGGCGAAGTGGCAGGATTGAGAATTAATAGACAAAAAACAAAACTACTAACCAAAAATTTGACAAAAACCCAGAAGAAAGAATTGGAAGAGACTTTAGGAATACAAACAACAACAAAAATAAAATATCTAGGAATCTGGCTCACTAATAAGGTATCATCCCTCAAAGAAGACAATTACATCAAATTGGCCAAACAAATCCAGAAGGACTTAGAGGTATGGAGTAAATTGAAATTATCAGTACTAGGCAAAATCGCTTCAATTAAAATGACAATCCTACCAAAAATACTATATCTATTTAGAACAATACCGATAAACCCAGGAAAATCATACTTCAAAGACCTTGACAAAATGACATTAAAGTACTTATGGCAAGGAAAAAGAGCCAGGATTAAACTGAAACACCTGCAGGACACTAAAGAAAGGGGTGGCCTGGGACTACCAGATTGGCAAACCTATTACACTGCAACAGCTCTAACTTGGATTAAGGATTGGATGACACTCAAAGATAAACGAACACTAGCACTAGAAGGATTTGACTTGTCAAAAGGCTGGCACGCATTTCTATGGGAGGAAAAGCCCAGACAACATGAACACTTCAGGAGACATTATATCAGAGGAGCACTGGCAAAAATTTGGACTGAAATAAGGAGAAAACACTACGACAAAATCCCAAGATGGCTATCAACCATGGAGGCCCAAATCTACCCGAATACAATGGACACAGACAGGATGAAAACCTATGATGAATTGTTGAATACAGAGGGAGATATGAAAACAAGAGAGGAACTGAGACAACAGGGCACGGATATTGATTGGTGGCCGTATTTACAGATAAAATCAAGATATAAAAGCGATATGGAAAAATTTGGAATCCAAAAAGAAAGAAATGAATTAGATAAAATTATAATGCAATCAGATGACAAATTAATAACTAAAATATATAATTATCTATTAAAATACAAATTGGAAGAAGAAGTGGTGAAGGAAAATATGATCATTTGGGCTAAAAACTTTGGATATAATATTAACCTAGAGAATTGGGAAAAAATATGGAAAGTAAATACCAAGCTGACAATGTCCGTGCCCTACAAAGAAAACACGTACAAGATGTTTTATAGGTGGCATCTCCCCCCTGCACGGTTGGCAAGGATGCTTCCCAACACTAATCAGAACTGTTGGAAGTGTAAAATACAGAAGGGGACTTACTACCACATGTGGTTGTCATGCCCCAAAGTCAAAAAATTTTGGAAAACAATTCAAAGTCAGCTGGAAGAAATTACCGCCCAAAAAGTACCTCTCAGACCGGAAACTTACCTATTAGGTATACTGACAAAGGACTATAAAAAAGAGACACAATACTTGATAATACACATCCTAACTGCAGCTAGAATCGTTTTCGCACAAATGTGGAAATTGGAAAACACGCCACCAGAAGAAAAAATAATACAAAAAATTATGGAATGTGCAGAAATGGACAAATTGACCAAAGAAATACAAGGAAAAGAAGATACAGACTTTTACTTAATTTGGCAAAAATGGTACAAATGGCTAGATAAAAAAGACACGAAATAAGAGACTACCACCCAATGATACAAAAATAAGGAAATAAAAGGAAATATCGTTATATAAACATTGATACAAGATGAAAGATAATATATATAGACATATTGATATACAATTACCGAAGTAACTCTACTTTCAAAGTTCAAGTTATGTGACTTGATTTCACTGTATAGTTAGTTTATGTCTAGTTTGTTTTAACGTTTATGTCTATATGTGTATGTTTGTTTACAATAAAAAATTTAAAAAAAAAAAAAAGGAAAGCTTCTTTAATCCCCACTCTTATTTCCGTTTGTCCAGCTGATTAATATAAACAGGAAAAGGGCTCACTGTCACGCTAAGTTCCTAGGGAGGAAGGGGGGGTTCTGAGAAAAGAGATTCACCCCCAAATCATCCTTGGCTTTATAAAGTTAATCGTTATATATTGCTCCTTAATCCACTGAGTTTTAGTCCTTATCCCAGCTAGGAATTTTCACTCACTCCAGTAGTTACCGACACTTAGTCCAATTCACTCGCCCTTCCATTTCTCTCCAGTTTCTCAGCAGAGAGATCGCCAAAAGCTTTGTAAATAAAAACTTCCTTCCCTTTCTTATCTGGGCTGCCGCTATTCTCTCCAGTCGCTGTACAGCCCCTGCAATTCTCAAATCAATCTCTCTTTCTTCTTCTTCTCCTTTCGCGTTCTGTCCTGTCTCCCCGTGCTGGTCAAAACCACAGCGTCATTGGCTTCAGGGTCGCTTATATGCGGCCTTCTTCTTGATCTCCGGATCCTCAGAGCTCACGTTTCGTTACAGCGAGGGGGTCGCACATCCTCTCCTCGCCTCCGAAGGAAGCCCCTCTGTTCCCCCTGCCTCTCCGGGGCTGGAAGCGGCTAAAAAAAGCCGCAGAGCTTCAAGAAATTTGATTGGCACCTCCACCTTGACAGCTGCACCGGAAGTCCCATGAATGTAGTTTCCATGTAGTTATTAGTTTCGAATTGGTTCAGTGAAAACTGAAAAAAATAATAATTTTAAAAAATAATTTTTCCCAACAATTATTGCTAAATGAAAACAAACTAGAGATAATGACAATCTGTTCTATGTATCTTTTTATCTGTGAAGTACTCTTTGAAATATTCTATAAGAATAATAAAGATTTTTTTTTTATTAATATTGATCAGTGTTTTTTAGCCTGGGCAACTTCTAGATGTGCAGACTTCAGTTTCCAGAGTTCTCACCTTGAGAGATGAAGGAATTCTGAAAGCTGAAGTTTGCATGTCTGAAGTTGTCGAGATTGGGGAACTGTGACTTTTTAATTTATTATCAAATTTATTTTATAATTTTTTGTATTTTATATTCATATAATTTAGCTATCCCGTTTATGGTGCCCTTAGTTCGTATAACCCTCAAACCTGCAAGTCCAATCTATATACAATACTATTAAAACTCTCGTTGTTATTACCATTAACTGAGTGAAATGGTGCATTAGAGGGCAACAATATTTGAACCAAGATACTGTATTTTTCGGAGTATAAGACACTCTAGACTATAAGACGCACTTACCTTTTTTGGTGAGGAAAACAAGAAAAAGAAATCTGCCTCTGCCTCCCAGCAATTTTGCCTCCTTGCAGCAAACAGCAAATAGCCTGCTTTACTTTCATTTTCTTTTTCAGTATAGCTTGATTAGCACAAGAAAAAAATATCTGCTCCCAACAATTTATCTTCTTGCAGCAAGTAGCAGAGGCCTGCGCAAAACAGCTGAGAGCAAAACAGCTGAGAGTCGGGAGGCTGATCCAATCAGCTTGTGCTAATTAGGCTGTGCTGAAGCTGAAACGAGCTGTTTCTTCTTGCTGCTAGGAGGTAAACTGCATTCCTGGACCCCATCTTTGTCCAGGAATGCAAAAATTATATATACTACTCCTATATTTCCTCACAACAACCCTATGAGGTAGATTGGGTTAAAGTCATTAAGGGAGTTGCTGTGGCTGCAGATGGAGTAGAAACTGAATCTCTCTGGTGTCAGACAAATACGTTAGCCATTGTCCGTGGTCCTTGCCCATTCTATTCATTTATTAGCTTCCTACTCTGTAACTAAATGTAGAATGTCCCCTTCAGTCACTGGAGATCAGGTAGACCAGTACCATCCTAGCCCTTAGGAGGTCATCAGCCCCTATTTTTAAACTGTCTTTGACAGTTTTGTAAACTCAGTGGAGAAGTCAATAGGGATTCTAAACTGTTCTCCGGTGAGAATATCATTTGGTAAAAATAAAATTAAATATTAAAATTAAAATTCTAATTATACCCCGAGGGAATATAAAAAAGAGAGGGGTGTATTATGATCAAGAAATGACATACCTCAACAGGACAATACCCTCTTTGAACAACAAATCTAAACAGGGAAAGAGTGAAGCAAAATGCATAATTTACACAACACAATATTTCTCCTGATATTGGTGCCATGGTTTTAAGTCTTCCTTTACTATTGTGCATTCCTATTTCCTGGAAAATCTGTCAATTTCTGCTGTGTGAAGATAATGGTCAGGATAGGCAATTTGCAACCTCTGTCTAATTAATTCCTCAATTTATATAGCAATAATGAACCCTTTGCAATTTAATTCCGGAAGAACATCAGACAATACAACTGCGTCTTTCAAATGACACTCTTTTGTGCCAAAGTCCTTCCAACGAGGAATGGATGGAATCCTTCTGTGAGTAATCAAGAGCAAATTACATTGACATTTAATGACAAACCCAAATAAATAAGCCAAATTTATTTTCCACAATAATGGAAATCAATGTGAGATTGTAGGTAGATATGTAGGTGGGTGGGTAGCAAGAAGGAAGGAAGAGAGGAAGAAAGGAAGAGGAGGCAGGGGAGAGAAGGTAGGGAAGGAAAAAACAACAGCGGAGGGAGGGAGGGAGGGAGGGAGGGAGGGAAGGAAGGAAGGAAGGAAGGAAGGAAGGAAGGAAGGAAGGAAGGAAGGAAGGAAGGATTGCCAACACTTATGACAAGTTCCCACAAAGAAATCCAATGGGAAAGCCAACAGGAAATTGGAAGTTACTCCCCTCTCACCAGGGCCGGATTTAGATGAAAAGAGGCCCTAGGCTATTCCACTTATGAGGCCCTTTCACCTATAGTGAAAGTGTAATTTTAATTTTGCTAACAATTTGAATGTAGGCCCCTCTTGATCTTGAGGCCCCCTCTTGATCTTGAGGCCCTAGGCTGAAGCCTAGTTAGCCTATAGGAAAATCCGGCCCTGCCTCTCACTGATTTTTTTCTCACATATGGTTATTTTGCTTCTCTGTTTCGATAACGAGATATCTACTAAACGAAGACCCAGTGAAGCACAGGTTGCCTAATATGATTATAAAGGTTGATTCAACTTTTATAGAAAGCACCAATTTGGGGGATTTTATTATCCGGAATGGATCAACTTGTTGGGGCCAACTCGTGGCCAACTTGCTGCAAGACAACTTGCCATGGGATAATTCAACAAATACACAAGGTAAATTTTCAATAGAACTGTGGCCAATAATAATAAAATAAAGAAAGTCAATAGAGAAATACAAGAGTATTATCTAGTATCAATGAAAATGCGGTTACCAATAGTAAAAGTATCCGAATGAAATGATTAATAGAACAATTGAATTGTCATGCAGTCAGTTGGCTATGGTGAGTTGGTTGCAGCAAGTTGGCCAAATCAGGGCTGTCAAATTCCCATCCCACAGGCTGGATGTGTCACGCGCTGGCCACGCCCGATTTAGCGAAGGAGAAAAAAGTCCCGATATATCACATGATGCCGCCATGATGATGGGAGTTTGATACCCGTGGCCTAGACCCTTTGTTACAGTGGTGAAATACAAATTTTTTTAATACTGGTTCTGTGGGCATGGCTTGGTGGGTGTGGCAGGGGACGGATACTGCAAAATCTCCATTCCCTCCCCACGCCAGGGGAAGGATACTGCAAAATCTCCATTCCCACCCCATTCCTGGGAAAGGATACTGCAAAATCCCCATTCGCACTCCACTCCAGGGGGAAGGATATTGCCAAATCTCCATTCCCACCCCACTCCTGGGGAAGGATACTGCAAAATCTCCATTCCCACCCCACTCCTGAGAGAAGGATACTGCAAAATCTCCATTCCCTCCCCACTCTGGGGCCAGCCAAACTGAGAACCGAACTCCCAGTTCTCCAAACTGCTCAAAATTTCCGCTACCGGGTCTCCAGAATTGTCAGTACCTGCTGGATTTCACCCTTGGTTTGTTACGTTTCTTCCATTACACAAGCTTTTATCTTGCAGTATAACAAGGGAATAGAAGACCATGAATGAAATGCCTCCGGTTAATTACCTGGACCAAATATTCCTTTGACAGCAAAGGTAATCGAACATGTTCCATCAGACGTGCCATGAGTTCTTGCCTCACATCTTTGTCATAGTTAACCCAAGCAATCACTGCTTCAAACACCTTATGTGAAATAAAGACACGTTATGAGTTCTGCATATGGTTTTCTTGACAGATAGATATAGAACACTAAGATTTTGCTTATTTTATAATTCAAGCTGAAAGAGAGGAAGAACATTTCCAGCAACAGCCAGCTGGAACTGCCTTGTCTAATTCTCTGTTGTCTCCACCTATTCATCTCTTAGAAGTAAAGAAATATTTGCTATATAAAGTTTTACCTTATCTAGACCAGATCAATATGTTTTTAAATGTAACAATAACTAGCCAGTTTTGGCATTGAAGGGAAACAATAATAAGGATATAATAAATAATACTAGAATATGATATACTGGTATACTAGATTCTGTAACCATTAGGTTCCTGTAATACATATATGCCTTTGTATTTGTATCACATATATTATGCCTTTAGATTTGTATCTCCTGTAACAAACATATTCTGTTATTAGGCCTGTAATGTATCTGGTATTTGTCAAACATATGTCCCTGCCATTTGACCTGAACCCATATCAATCTTCTCCCTGTTTTTTTCTTGTGCCATGTAAGAACATGGTATGTATCTCCAAGGGATAATTTACACCTCAGTCCTAATTTATGTTTGATCTGGATAGACTCCTACTTTCCAGGGCCAGGGGGCCAAAGTGGCCAATTGAGTAAACAAAGAAATGCTCAAGATGACTAATTGGGAAGTTTCTATTCCCCCTTGCAGAGCAACAAGGAATGCACGGGCCTGGATTGGGAGGCCAGAGTTGGGTACTAAGCTGACATCTCTGAGGGTATAAAAGGATGCCATACCTTCCCCAAGGTGTGGCTATCTCCTCGCATGCATTGTATCTGTAAGTTCTGGATATAGTTCCACCCAGTATTTTGTTTTTGGCCATAAATAAAATCTGTTGGGGTTTTTTTGCAAACCTCGTCTTGAGTCTCTCTCTTTGGCATTCTGGTGACTCAAGTGTATTTTGGGACCTTACATTTCTGGTGCCCAACGTGGGGTTGAAGGCAAAGTTTCTTCAAGGTGGCTGCATTCAGCTTCCCACAAACTGAGCCGCTTTGAGGCTTGGTGGCCTTCATTAAAGGCAGATGGAAGAAACCAGCTTGAACCAGTACCGAAGTCAAGAGCGCTCCTGGAAAAATTTATCCAGTGACTTTGATCTGGTCATTTGCTGGCAGGCTCCGATTCTGCCTGCCCTGAATGTCTAACAAAGAGGCTTGCACTGTGGGGGATTATGGAACTGAGCTCTTCTGGGTGAGTAGAATTTTTTTTTCTCTTGGGAAGGGGAGTGTTGCTTTGTGAGTGTGTGAATGAGATGAGGGAAATTCCTCAGAGGTTTGCCCTCGAAGCGATGTGCAGAGATCCAATCTGCGTTTCTGATTATCCGAGAGGAGATCAGCCAGAGACGATCACTTTGAAAGGTGTGTGACTGTTGGAATAAGAATCTGTAGTGCAGGAAAGGGCTCTGACCAAACTTCGGACCCACAGGGGAGGTCTGGGAAATCTCTTAGGGAAAAAGAGAGGGTTTGGTTAGGCTTCACACTGATGGAAAGGTATGGGAAATCTCCTCAGGAAGAGAGATAGTCTAGTCAGGCTTCGAGCTGACAGAAAGGAATCCCCTGGGAAAAATGGGCAACCATGCTGGTAGCCTGTTTGGAACAAATAACTAGTAACAAGAATTGGGCCGTCTTCTCCATTTGGCTATGTTAGCCCACTGGAACACGTTACAAACAAGTTGTGGAAAAAAAGAGTATAAAAAAAATGAATGAAAAATGTTGTGGCAGTAAAAGTTGTCTGTAAAAAGAAAAGGAGTTCAAACTTGCTCATGAGAGCCCTGACTAAATGCAAACAATGTGTATACCTCTTATACATCTTGATCTTTAAAATGGGCCAGCAATTGCTGAGAGATCCAAGTTAGAATGAGAACACACAGAACACCTCCAGGTCAGAGACACGTAGTAACAATCTAGTGTCTAAAAAGAGATCTAT